>NW_027475320.1:0-77710 GCF_051020985.1 Nomia melanderi | reverse complement strand
TAATCAGGTACATACGTAGACGTATAAATTAAAATACATAAATTACATAAATAAACAAGTAGATAAATGACTAAATAATAGAACAAACCATTAAATAAGTGAATAAATAGACAATTAATTAAATAAACATAAAAACGTAACTAAATAAATAACTAAATAAATAGTATAAAATAATAAATAGTATAGAATCAAAGAAAGGCCAGAATAATTATGAATACACAGATAGGGGCGTTCGTTAATGGATGTACATAATAATTAAGATAGCCAGTGTCGGGACATTAAGTACCCAGTCCTTCGCCATATAAATTAAACGACTAGATAAATAGAGCATAATAAATAGTAAACAGATACAAAATAATAAGTAAGAACGAAATAATAAATAAATGCAAAATAATACATAAGTGTAAAATAATAAATAGATGCAAAATAATAAATAAGTATAAAATAATAAAATAATAAATAAGTACAAAATAATATGTAGTTAAATAAATAAATAGGTAGACATGAAGATAGTAGATAGCATACTTGTACATAGGTTAATAGCATTAATAGTGAATATTGTTAGGGCGTATATGTGCGCGGGTGCATGAAGCGGCAGGCGTAGGGCTAGAGCGGACGGCGCCAAGATGTTAAAAGCATATTGTTAGTATATAGTAGCGTAGCAGTTAAGAAGCGTAGTTAAAATAGTGATAGACATATTGAGAGGCGTATAAGAAATAAAAAGAAACAAAAGATGGAAAGAAAATGTCAATGAATTAAAACCAGTGTCCCGTTATTATAGATGTTAGTTAAAATTCTAGTCGATGATAAAACATAAATAGTCAGGTCGATAAGAAAAAAAGAAGTAAATTAGTTAAGTAGACCAGTACAATAGCATAATTATGTCAGTAAATAAAATAGGTGTATGAAATAGTTAAGAGATTTAAAATAGCGTAGTGAGTTAAAGTATATAAAATAGATAGACAAATACGTGTGGTGAGTAAAGCAAGTAGGAAATATAGAATATCAAAGTAAAAGAATAATAATTAAATAGTTAAATTGTAAAAGAAATAGATAAACTGATAAATAAATAGATAAATAACTAACTAAGTAATTAATTAAATGAATAAATAGATAAATAGATAAGTAATTAAATAAATAAATAAATAAATAGATAGATAAATAAATAAATGACTATATAAATACATAAATAAATCAATAATAATAGAATCACAGACAAATATCACATAATTAGCTATTCTGGATTGCTTAGAGGACTAGAATAAAGTAAAATAGGGTCACTTGGTTAAAATATGTGTACTTACTTGGCCGTCGCACTTCCCCATCCGTTCCGCCGCTTAAGTCGGGGGAGCTAACCCCCGCAGGTTTTCAATAGGTCGGCCTGGATCAGGGACCGGGACATACTCGGTGAGTGCCTCGCGATATTGGCGAACTTCCGATACGTGCTCCACGTAGATATCCCGGCTCCACCGGACAGTCTCCGACACAATGAGCCGGCGCATCAGAGAAGAGTATCGATTACCGATACGCAAAATCTTCAACACAGACTCATTGGCCGGATTCCAGGAGCTGAGGGCACCGACGACGATCGCGGAGACCGCCACTCGATAACCGCGCTCTCCGAGAACGTCGGCCAGGGGCTTATACTTTTGTATCTTTCGCGCCCTGGCCTCCTCGAACGAAATATATTCGTTCTCGAAGGGCACGGTAACATCGACGATGACGATGCACCTTGAGGGCTCGTGCCTGACGACGATATCAGGACTCAGAGCCCCCAGATCCCCGTCGACGCCCTCGACCGTCCGGTTAACCCTTAATTCCCCTGGGAGTCGGCAGGCCTTAGCGATGCGGGAAACCACCGCATCGTGGCGGAGTTGCCAGGCCGCCGAGTGCGGGCGGCAGTGGCAAAGGACGTGGGGAAGGGATTCGAGCTCCGCCCCGCATCGCCGGCAACGCTTGTCACCCTCACCCCAGCGTCTTGCCCCGTTAAGAGGCAAGACGTCGAGGCGAGCTCGGCGAATGAAGCGCCAATCGGCGAAGCGGGTGAAGTTGCCGCCGCGGAGGAAGTGGTTTGAAGCACCACTCCGCGACGACACCCCGAATACCTTCCCCTTGTCCTTCTTGCGCTGAAGGCGCTGGTGATAGAAATCTATCACTGCCATACGCAATCGGCGGATAATCTGGCCCCTCGCCACGGGCGGAACTATGGTCTCCCGATCGCGAGAACCCCTGAGCGTAATCGCGAGCTCAGATCTCGCCTCGCTCCACTGCCAACGCAATCCGAGCAGGTCCCGACTCCTGCGTGCCGCGTTCCGTGGCCTCGACCACAGCGAAGAAATGTCCCCCCCGTCCCTGGCAAAGTACCCCTCCAGCGAACCAGAGAGGTACCCGGCCAGGTCATTGTTCGACGGGTTGGTATGGCCGATCTTCCTGGCTACAGCCTCGCGCAGCGAGTTCCAGGCCAACTCCCTGACCACCGCATCATCCGCCGTCAAGAGACGGAACGCATGAGCGATGGTCAGGACGTCGGCCATGTCAGCAAGCGGAAGCAGTCCACATCCCCCCCTACTGGGTGGGAGGTAGACTACTTCCGCGCTGGCCCGCTGCGGGAGATTGAGCCAGGATTTGGCCATACGTCGCACTTGTTTGTCGACTTCGACTAAGGGACGTTTCTCCACGTGGGCTCCCCGCAGGTAGAAGTCGAGGCGTGGCAGTATAAAAGCTGCCACGGTTTCGGCCTTCTGCCACGGGGCCAAGAGGGAACGGTCGACGGCCTGCAGGTCCTGGACCAGCTCGTCGATCGTCAGCAGTGGGGTTTGACGGACCTGAAACCCGGTGGGAACGCCCAGGTGTTCATAGGGCTCACCGGCTGCCAGGGCGCGCATTTGCTGACCCTGGATGGTGAAGCGAGTGGCACGGATCCCGCGCGGCCCCCTACCACGATGGTGGAGGGTCGCGCATTTTGCGGGATTAAACCACAATCCGATGCCACTCGCCGCAGCATCCACTGCCTTTAGCAGCGTTTCCATACCCTCCGGGGTGTCGGCGATCAACGCGAGATCGTCCGCGTACGCCAGGACACTGTGCCGATGGCCGTGCAACGTGTAACCCGCCGAGATTCCGGTAGCTGCGCGCAGCACCGGTTCCAGGCAGAGGTTAAACGCCACAGGGCTCATCGGACAGGCCTGGCGCACCCCGGAGAGAATGGGAACGGGGTCGGTAAACCCATCGGCTGTCCGCACCCGTGTGGTGCAACCGTGGTACATACTCTTCAGAATATTCTGAATAGTATGAGGGGCGGGGCACATACGTGGTGGTTGGCGGGATCCTGACGGGCGGGGTTCTTGCGGGAGGGGTGCCATTCAACCCCCTGGTAGCGGGGGCCGCTCTTCTGCCCGGTGGGGTGGGCCTCGATGTGGTAGCGGCTAAGGGACCGGAGCCTCTCCTGGTAGCAGGCGCCCTTGCAGCCGACGGCGATGTCCTAGGGGCAGCCGACCCCGATCGCCGCGGCGGGCTGCCGCTCTTCTGGACCGGTGACGTCCCCTTAGGTCTGTGGTAGGTTGGTTGGGTGGGGGCCGGGGGCGCGGGCCGGTCGCTGGTGGTGGGCCCGATCGTGATCGTTAGCGTGGGAGTGCCGGACGGCGGCGTGCGATACGACGTCGTCATAGCCGTCGCAGCCGCCGTTACCAGCACCCCACACAACGATGTTTGTTTCGTGGCCCGCGCCTTGCCCCCCGGCGCCACCGGTCTCGTTGTCGCCGTCTTCGTCGTCGTCCTCGTTGTCGTCCTTATTGTTGTTGTCCCCGTTGTCGTTGTTACTGTTGTTAATGCCGCTGCCGCCATTGCGCGCCGCGTGGTGCGGGTGGTGGTGGCCGTTCCCGTTGCATCCCGCGCCGATGAAAGGGTGTGTGTGGGCGGCGACGTCGCGGCGCACGTCGTTTGCGGGGGCGGGGACTGGGCCGCCAAGTTGGCAGCAGCTAACGCAGCAGCGCGCGGTTCTGCGGGGGCGAATGTCGCGGAACTCCCCTGACGCGAGGTGTTGCTCGAACCGGTCGCGCCTGTCACGGGAGGTGTACAAGTCCCACTCGGACTGTTCTGGTGGTGGGAACTATGAATATGGCCGTGGTGCAGCTTCACCACCTTGAGAGGATACTTCCCGTCGCCGGTGAAGCTGCACTCACGGCACTTGTACGTCACTACAACGCCCGGATGGTGCTTCCGGGCGTGCTTCGTCAAGTCCGAGTGGGACTTGTACACGCCACTAATCCTGATTCCGGGGACACCGAAGCAGGCAGGGCATCGGAACTCCGCCGGGAAGGGAAACTCGATTGCCAGGGCGAGATTGTTACTGCCCTCTGTAGTGCAGGAGGTGATCATCGCACTATCACCGCGGTCCTGCATCGCTCTTAAGACTAAGTCCTACGCTACGAGTGAGTTGGAAGAAGAAGAGACAGAGTTGCTGTGGCAAATATTTCTAAGTGCCACAGCGAGGCGAAACGGGGAAGATAGACAGAGTGGGAATGACAGAGGAAGAGAAGAGAAAACTAAGTCCGAAAGCGATAGAAGGAATACCGCCACGCGCTAACACCCTACTGACTCCGCCGGCGCTAAGTCCGGTGTCGAAGACTGCCTGGAAAAATGACAGCCTCCGACGTGGCAGTCGGCAGGGAGACTAACAGGCGACGGTTACGGAGGAGTGCAGCGATCTCTATGGAGGAAGAGCGACGGAATCGCCCACTCCACCGAGGACTGCACGGGGGTTGCACCGCAGGCGGGCCGACCTGACGTCCACTCACTAACGGGTGAGTGGAATCAGCCTCCACGCGGGCGGTGACTGAAGGGAAGAGAAGGAGGTGGAGGCGCCACTCGAATCGGACCTCGCGCGTCCCGGTCCGTTGACACACCTCAACGGATGGGAGCGACTGGAGGAGTGGGTGGACGCGTAGGGGTAAGGTAGAGGACTACCGACGATGATTCGAGCACCGCAGACGGCTGGAGACCGGCTGCGTTACCATCCTCACTGTCGGGGGGATAGAAAGAAAAGAGAGACTCACTCGGCGCAGGAGTCCAGCGATGCAAGAGCGCTCTCCGAGGGGAATAACACCTCGCTCCTGATTCCTGATCCAGCGGTGGTTGACGTGGATCAGGCGAGCCAGCCTTCCCGTCGGGGTTGTCGATGGCCAAGCCTGGTGGGTCGTAGCGGTGGTAGTTGACCCACGTAGAGGAAGACCAGGGTTGTCCAGGTAGGCCAGTGGTGGTAGGTGGTCCTATTGAAGTCCTGGACCCTCAGTATTGACCCTCTAAGTCCTCAATAGACCCTGGTCGTCCTCTCCCTCGGCTGCCCTCGGAAGCAGGATGCGTGGGCGGCGCAGGTGGTTGGCGCAGGTGTCCTCCCGCGCAGGCTCGATCCGGTCCCGCGGCGAAGGCACTTACACTTCACCGCACAACACCTCGAGCACTGATCGAGTAAAGACCTTTCCGCGCACACGCCCGATCGCAACTCGGCCCGCACTGTTGCGTAGTGTAGTCGCGGCGGGTGAATTTACCGCGATTTCGGGTACCTCGCGGAGCCAGAATATTGGGGCTTACTTTTTGGAGTCCCGACTCGGTCCAGCAGGTGAAAAAAAGATAAAAGGTTGCTCAATTGCAGCGCAGATTGAGCCGTTTCCGACGGCACTGCAGTGCCGGACCGACTCGCGGCGGAAGTGGAGCGAGCCCCAGCGATCCGCCTGACTCCAAAAATCAGGTTAATATTCTGACTCCGCGATGCAGAGTGTATCAGATATTAAGTTGATAAGAACAGATAAAAAGCGCTTTATTTTTCAACAAATGTTCCCCCAGCCTTACATAGTTTGGCTGGGGGTAGGTATACAATAGCGTCCTTATGGCGGAGGCGGGTAATTAAATATATTATTATGTATTCATGTATAAATTCGCATGGCTAGATATACATCTGTGACTATATTCATCCTATGACAGGAGAGTACACTTTGATCTTAGCCATAAGGCCGAGAAGCGACCTGGATTTGGGTTATGCATGTACACTTTGATCTTAGCCATAAGGCCGAAAAGCGATCTGGATATGTGTTATTCGAGTACACTTTGATCTTAGCCATAAAGCAGAAAAGCTTTCTGGATGTGTGTTATGCGAGAACACTTTGGTCTTAGCCATATGGGCGAGAAGCGATCTGGATGTGTGTTATGCGAGTACACGTTGATCTTAGCCATAAGGACGAGAAGCTGTACTATAAAACTATATAAAACTATGTGAAACTATATATAACTAATACAACCGTATAAAACTACATAGAATTATACAAAACTATATAAAACTATATAAAAGTATATAAAACTATATAGAACTATATAAAACTAACAAAACTATGTAAAACTATATAAAACTATTTAAAAATATATAAATCTATTAAAACTATATTAAATCTATATAAAACCAGATACAACAGTATTAATCTATATAAAGCTACATAAAACAATATCAATCTATATAAAACTATATAATACTATGTAAAACTGTATAAGACTATATAAAACTATATAAAACTATATAAAACTATTTAAAACTATATAAAACTAATAACACTATATAAAACTATATTGTACTACATAAAACTATATAAAACTATATAAAACTAATAAAACTATATAAAACTGTATAAAACTAATAAAATTATATAAAACTATGTAAAACTATATAAAACTAACAAAACTATATCAAACCATATACAACTAATAAAACTATATAAAACTATATGAAACTCTATAAAACTATATAAAACTATATACAGCTAATACAACTATATAAAACTAACAAAACTGTATAAAATCATAAAAACTAATAAAGATATATAAAAATATATGAAACTACATAAAACTATGTAAAACAGTATAAAACTATATAAAACTATATAAAACTATATAAAACTATATAAAACTATATAAAACTATATAAAACTATATAAAACTATATAAAACTATACAAAATTATATAAAACTGTATAGAACTATATAAAACTATATGAAACTATGTAAAACTATACAAAATTGTATACAATAATGAAAACTAATAAAGATATATAAAACTATGTAAAACAGTATAAAACTATATAAAACTATATAAAAGTATATAAAACTATATAAAACTATATAAAACTAACACAACTATATAAAACGGTATAAAACTATATAAGACAATATAAAACAATATAAAGCTATCAAAACTATATAAAACTATATAAGACTATATAAAACTATATAAAACTATATAAAACTATATAAAACTCTGTAAAACTATATAAAACTACATAAAACTATATAAAACTATATAAAACCATATAAAATTATATAAAACTATATAAAAATATATAAAATTATATAAAACTGTATAGAACTATATAAAACTATATGAAACTATGTAAAACTATACAAAATTGTATAAAATAATGAAAACTAATAAAGATATATAAAACTATGTAAAACAGTATAAAACTATATAAAACTACATAAAACTACATAAAACTATATAAAACTATATAAAACTATATAATACTATATAACACTATATAAAACTAACAAAACTATATAAAACTATATAAAACTATATAAAACTATATAAAACGATATAAAACTAATAAAACTATATAAAACTATATAACACTATATAAAACTATATAAAACTATATAAAACTATATAAAACGATATAAAACTAACAAAACTATATAAAACTATATAAAACTATATAAAACTGACAAAACTATATAAAACTATGTAAAACTATATAACATGATATAAAACTAATAAGACAATATAAAACTATATAACACTATATAAAACTATATAAAACTATGTAAAACTATATAAACCTAACAAAACTATATAAAACTATATAAAACTATATAAAAGTAACAAAACTATATAAAACTACATAAAACTATATAAAGCTAATAATACTATATAAAACTCTATAAAACTATATAAAACTATATAAAACTATATAAAACTGTAGAAAGATATGTAAAACTATTTAAAGCTATATAAAACTATATAGAGCTATATAAAACTCTATAAAACTATATAAAATTCATAAAACTATATAAAACTATATAACACTATATAAAACTATATAAAACAATATAAAACTGTATAAAACTATACAACTATATAAAACGATGTAAAACTATATAAACCTAACAAAACTATATAAAACTATATAAAACTATGTATAACTATAGGAAACTATATAAAACTAACAAAACTATATAAAACTATGTAAAACTATGTAAAACTGTATAGAACTATATAATACTAATAAAACTATATAAAACCATATAACACTATATAAAACTATATAAAACTAACAAAACTATATAAAACTATATAAAACTATATAAAACAAATAAAACTATATAAAACTATATAAAACTATATTAAACTAACAAAACTATATAAAACCATATAAAACTAATAAAACTATATAAAACTATATGAAACTCTATAAAACTACATAGAACTATATAAAACTATACAAAACTGTATAAAATAATAAAAACTAATAAAGATGTATTAAAATATATAAACCTACATAAAACTATGTAAAACAGTATAAAACTATATAAAACTATATAAAACTGTAGAAAGCTATGTAAAACTATTTAATGCTATATAAAACTATATAGAGCTATATAAAACTCTATAAAACTATATAAAACTAACAAAACTATATTAAACTATATAAAACTATATAACACGATATTAAACTAATAAAACTATATAAAACCATATAACACTATATAAAACTATATAAAACTATATAAAACTATATAAAACTATATAAAACTATATAAAACTATATAAAACTGATAGAACTATATAAAACTATATGAAACTCTATAAAACTATATAGAACTATATAAAACTATATAAAACTATATAAAACTATATAAAACTATATACAACTATATAAAACTATATAAAACTATATAAAACTATGTAAAGCTATATAAAACTAACACAACTATATAAAACGGTATAAAACTATATAAAACTATATAAAACTATATAAAACTATATAAAACTATACAAAACTATATAAAACAATATAAAATTAATAAAACTAATAAAACTATATAAAAAACATATAATACTATATAAAACTAACTAAAACTATATAAAACTATATAAAACTATAGGAAACTATATAAAACAATATAAAGCTATCAAAACTATATAAAACTATATAAAAGTAACAAAACTACATAAAACTATATAATACTATATAAAACTATATAAAACTATATAAAACTATATAAAACTAACAAAACTATATCAAACCATATAAAACTAATAAAACTATATAAAACTATATGAAACTCTATAAAACTATATAAAACTATATAAAGCTAATACAACTATATAAAACTAACAAAACTGTATAAAATCATAAAAACTAATAAAGATATATAAAAATATATAAAACTACATAAAACTTTGTAAAACAGTATAAAACTATATAAAACTATCACAACTATATAAAACGATATAAAACTATATAAAACTAACAAAATTATATAAAACTATATAACATGATATAAAACTAATAAAACTATATAAAACTGTATAACACTATATAAAACTACATAAAACTACATAAAACTATATAAAACTATACAATATTATATAAAACTGTATAGAACTATATAAAACTATATAATACTAATAAAACTATATAAAACTATATAACACTATAAAAAACTATATAAAACTATAGAAAGCTATATAAAACTATATAAAACTAACACAACTATATAAAACGGTATAAAACTATATAAAACAATATAAAACAATAGAAAGCTATCAAAACTATATAAAACTATATAAGACTATATAAGACTATATAAAACTATATAAAACTGTATAAAACTATATAAAACTCTGTAAAACTATATAAAACTACATAAAACTATATAAAACTATATAAAACCATATAAAATTATATAAAACTATATAAAAATATATAAAATCATATAAAACTGTATAGAACTATATAAAACTATATGAAACTATGTAAAACTATACAAAATTGTATAAAATAATGAAAACTAATAAAGATATATAAAACTATGTAAAACAGTATAAAACTATATAATACTATATAAAAGTATATAAAACTATATAAAACTATATAAAACTAACACAACTATATAAAACGGTATAAAACTATATAAAACAATATAAAACAATATAAAGCTATCAAAACCATATAAAACTATATAAAACTATATAAAACTATATAAGACTATATAAAACTATATAAAACTATATAAAACTATATAAAACTCTGTAAAACTATATAAAACTACATAAAACTATATAAAACTATATAAAGCCATATAAAATTATATAAAACTATATAAAAATATATAAAACTGTATAGCACCGTATAAAACTATATAAAACTATATAAAACTATATAAGACTATATAAAACTATATAAAACTATTTAAAACTATATAAAACTATATAAAACTATATAACACGATATAAAAGTAATAAAACTATATAAAACTATATAACACTATATAAAACTATATAAAACTATATAAAACTAAAGAAAACTAACAAAACTATATAAAACAATATAAAACTATATAAAACTATACGAAACTATATAAAACTATATAATACTAATACAACCATATAAAACTATATAACACTATATAAAACTATATAAAACTAACAAAACTATATAAAACTATATAAAACTGATAGAACTATATAAAACTATATGAAACTCTATAAAACTATATAGAACTATATAAAACTATATAAAACTATATAAAACTATATACAACTATATAAAACTATATAAAACTATATAAAACTATGTAAAGCTATATAAAACTAACACAACTATATAAAACGGTATAAAACTATATACAACTATATAAAACTATATAAAACTATACAAAACTATATAAAACAATATAAAACTAATAAAACTAATAAAACTATATAAAAAACATATAATACTATATAAAACTATATAAAACTATATAAAACTATATAAAACTATAGGAAACTATATAAAACAATATAAAGCTATCAAAACTATATAAAACTATATAAAAGTAACAAAACTATATAAAACTATATAAAACTATATAAAACTCTATAGAACTCTATAAAACTATATAAAACTATATAAAACTCTCTAAAACTATATAAAGCTACATAAAGCTATATAATACTATATAAAACTATATAAAACTCTCTAAAACTATATAAAGCTACATAAAACTATATAATACTATATAAACTATAGAAAACTATATAAAACTATATAAAACTATATAAAACTAACAAAACTATATAAAACTCTATAAAACTATATAAAACTATTTAAAACTATATAAAACTAAATAAAACTTACAAAACTATATAAAACTATATAAAACTATATAAAACTCTCTAAAACTGTAGAAAGCTATATAAAACTATATAAAGCTATATAAAACTATATAGAGCTATATGAAACTATGTAAAACTATATATAACACTTTATAAAACTATATAAAACTATATAAAACTATATAAAACAAACAAAACTATATACAACTATATAAAACTATATAGAACTATATAGAAATATATAAAACTATATAAAACTAACAAAACTATATAAAACTATATAAAACTATATAAAACTCTATAAAACTATATAAAACTATATAATACTAATAAAACTATATAAAACTATATAACACTATAAAAAACTATATAAAACTAACAAAACTATATAAAACTAACAAAACTGTATAAAACTATATAAAACTAATAAAACTATATAAAACTATATAACACTATATAACTATATAAAACTAACAAAACTATATAAAACTATATAAAACAATATAAAACTATATAAAACTATATAAAACTATATAAAACTATATAAAACACTATAAAACGCTCTAAAACTATATAAAACTACATAAAACTATATAAAACTATATAAAACTATATAAAACTATATAATACTATATAACACTATATAAAACTAACAAAACTATATAAAACTATATAAAACTATATAAAATTATATAAAACGATATAAAACTAATAAAACTATATAAAACTATATAACACTATATAAAAAAATATAAAACTATATAAAACTATATAAAACGATATAAAACTAACAAAACTATATAAAACTATATAAAACTATATAAAACTATATAAAACTATATAAAACTATACAAAATTATATAAAACTCTATAGAACTATATAAAACTATATGAAACTATGTAAAACTATACAAAATTGTATAAAATAATGAAAACTAATAAAGATATATAAAACTATGTAAAACAGTATAAAACTATATAAAACTATATAAAAGTATATAAAACTATATAAAACTATATAAAACTAACACAACTATATAAAACGGTATAAAACTATATAATACAATATAAAACAATATAATGCTATCAATACTATATAAAACTATATAAAACTTTATAAAACTATATAAGACTATATAAAACTATATAAAACTATATAAAACTATATAAAACTCTGTAAAACTATATAAAACTACATAAAACTATATAAAACTATATAAAACCATATAAAATTATATAAAACTATATAAAAATATATAAAATTATATAAAACTGTATAGAACTATATAAGACTATATGAAACTATGTAAAACTATACAAAATTGTATAAAATAATGAAAACTAATAAATATATATAAAACTATGTAAAACAGTATAAAACTATATAAAACTATATAAAAGTATATAAAACTATATATAACTATATAAAACTAACACAACTATATAAAACGGTATAAAACTATATAAAACAATATAAAACAATATAAAGCTATCAAAACTATATAAAACTATATAAAACTATATAAAACTACATAAGACTATATAAAACTATATAAAACTATATAAAACTATATAAAACTACATAAAACTATATAAAACTATATAAAACCATATAAAATTATATAAAACTATATAAAAATATATAAAACTGTATAGCACCATATAAAACTATATAAAACTATATAAAACTATATAAGACTATATAAAACTATATAAAACTATTTAAAACTATATAAAACTATATAAAACTATATAACACGATATAAAAGTAATAAAACTATATAAAACTATATAACACTATATAAAACTATATAAAACTATATAAAACTAAAGAAAACTAACAAAACTATATAAAACAATATAAAACTATATAAAACTGTATGAAACTATATAAAACTATATAATACTAATACAACCATATAAAACTATATAACACTATATAAAACTATATAAAACTAACAAAACTATATAAAACTATATAAAACTCATAGAACTATATAAAACTATATGAAACTCTATAAAACTATATAGAACTATATAAAACTATATAAAACTATATAAAACTATATAAAACTATATACAACTATATAAAACTATATAAAACTATATAAAACTATGTAAAGCTATATAAAACTAACACAACTATATAAAACGGTATAAAACTATATAAAACTATATAAAACTATATAAAACTATACAAAACTATATATAACAATATAAAACTAATAAAACTAATAAAACTATATAAAAAACATATAATAATATATAAAACTATATAAAACTATATAAAACTATATAAAGCTACATAAAACTATATAATACTATATAAAACTATACAAAACTATATAAAATTATTTAAAACTGTATAGAACTATATAAAACTATATGAAACTATGTAAAACTATACTAAACTGTATAAAATAATAAAAACTAATAAAGATGTATAAAAATATATAAAACTACATAAAACTATGTAAAACAGTATAAAACTATATAAATCTATGTAAAACTGTAGAAAGCTATATAAAACTATATAAAGCTATATAAAACTATATAGAGCTATATGAAACTATGTAAAACTATATATATCACTATATAAAACTATATAAAACTATATAAAACTATATAAAACTATATAAAACTATACAAAACTATATAAAACTATATGAAACTAATAAAACATTATAAATCCATATAAAACTATATAAAACTATATAAAACTATATAAAACTATATAACGCTAACAAGACTATATAGTACTATATAACACTATATAAAACTATATAAAACTATATAAAACTATATAAAACTAACAAAACTATATAAAACTCTATAAAACTATATAAAACTATTTCAAACTATATAAAACTAAATAAAACTTACAAAACTATATAAAACTATATAAAACTATATAAAACTCTCTAAAACTGTAGAAAGCTATATAAAACTATATAAAGCTATATAAAACTATATAGAGCTATATGAAACTATGTAAAACTATATATAACACTATATAAAGCTATATAAAACTATATAAAACTATATAAAACTAACAAAACTCTATACAACTATATAAAACTATATAGAACTATATAGAACTATATAAAACTATATAAAACTAACAAAACTATATAAAACTATATAAAACTATATAAAACTATATAAAACTCTATAAAACTATATAAAACTATATAATACTAATAAAACTATATAAAACTATATAACACTATAAAAAACTATATAAAACTAACAAAACTATATAAAACTAACAAAACTATATAAAACTATATAAAACTAATAAAACTATATAAAACTATATAACACTATATAACTATATAACACTAACAAAACTATATAAAACTATATAAAACAATATAAAACTATATAAAACTATATAAAACTATATAAAACTATATAAAACACTATAAAATTCTCTAAAACTATATAAAACTACATAAAACTATATAAAACTATATAAAACTATATAAAACTATATAATACTATATAACACTATATAAAACTAACAAAACTATATAAAACTATATAAAACAATATAAAACTATATAAAACGATATAAAACTAATAAAACTATATAAAACTATATAACACTATATAAGACTATATAAAACTATATAAAACTATATAAAACGATATAAAACTAACAAAACTATATAAAACTATATAAAACTATATAAAACTGACAAAACTATATAAAACTATGTAAAACTATATAACATGATATAAAACTAATAAGACAATATAAAACTATATAACACTATATAAAACTATATAAAACTATGTAAAACTATATAAACCTAACAAAACTATATAAAACTATATAAAACTATATAAAAGTAACAAAACTATATAAAACTACATAAAACTATATAAAGCTAATAATACTATATAAAACTCTATAAAACTATATAAAACTATATAAAACTAATAAAACTATATAAAACTATATGAAACTCTATAAAACTATATAGAACTATATAAAACTATATAAAACTATATAAAACTATATAACACGATATTAAACTAATGAAACTCTATAAAACTCTAAAACACTATATAAAACTATATTTAAACTAACACAACTATATAAAACGGTATAAAACTATATAAAACAATATAAAACAATATAATGCTATCAAAACTATATAAAACTATATAAAACTATATAAAACTATATAAGACTATATAAAACTATATAAAACTATATAAAACTATATAAAACTCTGTAAAACTATATAAAACTACATAAAACTATATAAAACTATATAAAACCATATAAAATTATATAAAACTATATACAAATATATAAAATTATATAAAACTGTATAGAACTATATAAGACTATATGAAACTATGTAAAACTATACAAAATTGTATAAAATAATGAAAACTAATAAATATATATAAAACTATGTAAAACAGTATAAAACTATATAAAACTATATAAAAGTATATAAAACTATATATAACTATATAAAACTAACACAACTATATAAAACGGTATAAAACTATATAAAACAATATAAAACAATATAAAGCTATCAAAACTATATAAAACTATATAAAACTATATAAAACTATATAAAACTACATAAGACTATATAAAACTATATAAAACTATGTAAAACTATATAAAACTATATAAAACTACATAAAACTATATAAAACTATATAAAACCATATAAAATTATATAAAACTATATAAAAATATATAAAACTGTATAGCACCATATAAAACTATATAAAACTATATAAAACTATATAAGACTATATAAAACTATATAAAACTATTTAAAACTATATAAAACTATATAAAACTATATAACACGATATAAAAGTAATAAAACTATATAAAACTATATAACACTATATAAAACTATATAAAACTATATAAAACTAAAGAAAACTAACAAAACTATATAAAACAATATAAAACTATATAAAACTGTATGAAACTATATAAAACTATATAATACTAATACAACCATATAAAACTATATAACACTATATAAAACTATACAAAACTAACAAAACTATATAAAACTATATAAAACTCATAGAACTATATAAAACTATATGAAACTCTATAAAACTATATAGAACTATATAAAACTATATAAAACTATATAAAACTATATAAAACTATATACAACTATATAAAACTATATAAAACTATATAAAACTATGTAAAGCTATATAAAACTAACACAACTATATAAAACGGTATAAAACTATATAAAACTATATAAAACTATATAAAACTATACTAAACTATATATAACAATATAAAACTAATAAAACTAATAAAACTATATAAAAAACATATAATAATATATAAAACTATATAAAACTATATAAAACTATATAAAGCTACATAAAACTATATAATACTATATAAAACTATATAAAACTATATAAAATTATTTAAAACTGTATAGAACTATATAAAACTATATGAAACTATGTAAAACTATACTAAACTGTATAAAATAATAAAAACTAATAAAGATGTATAAAAATATATAAAACTACATAAAACTATGTAAAACAGTATAAAACTATATAAATCTATGTAAAACTGTAGAAAGCTATATAAAACTATATAAAGCTATATAAAACTATATAGAGCTATATGAAACTATGTAAAACTATATATATCACTATATAAAACTATATAAAACTATATAAAACTATATAAAACTATACAAAACTATATAAAACTATATGAAACTAATAAAACATTATAAAACCATATAAAACTATATAAAACTATATAAAACTATATAAAACTATATAAAACTATATAACGCTAACAAGACTATATAGTACTATATAACACTATATAAAACTATATAAAACTATATAAAACTATATAAAACTAACAAAACTATATAAAACTCTATAAAACTATATAAAACTATTTAAAACTATATAAAACTAAATAAAACTTACAAAACTATATAAAACTCTCTAAAACTGTAGAAAGCTATATAAAACTATATAAAGCTATATAAAACTATATAGAGCTATATGAAACTATGTAAAACTATATATAACACTATATAAAGCTATATAAAACTATATAAAACTATATAAAACTAACAAAACTCTATACAACTATATAAAACTATATAGAACTATATAGAACTATATAAAACTATATAAAACTAACAAAACTATATAAAACTATATAAAACTATATAAAACTATATAAAACTCTATAAAACTATATAAAACTATATAATACTAATAAAACTATATAAAACTATATAACACTATAAAAAACTATATAAAACTAACAAAACTATATAAAACTAACAAAACTATATAAAACTATATAAAACTAATAAAACTATATAAAACTATATAACACTATATAACTATATAACACTAACAAAACTATATAAAACTATATAAAACAATATAAAACTATATAAAACTATATAAAACTATATAAAACTATATAAAACTACATAAAACTATATAAAACTATATAAAACTATATAAAACTATATAATACTATATAACACTATATAAAACTAACAAAACTATATAAAACTATATAAAACAATATAAAACTATATAAAACGATATAAAACTAATAAAACTATATAAAACTATATAACACTATATAAGACTATATAAAACTATATAAAACTATATAAAACGATATAAAACTAACAAAACTATATAAAACTATATAAAACTATATAAAACTGACAAAACTATATAAAACTATGTAAAACTATATAACATGATATAAAACTAATAAGACAATATAAAACTATATAACACTATATAAAACTATATAAAACTATGTAAAACTATATAAACCTAACAAAACTATATAAAACTATATAAAACTATATAAAAGTAACAAAACTATATAAAACTACATAAAACTATATAAAGCTAATAATACTATATAAAACTCTATAAAACTATATAAAACTATATAAAGCTACATAAAACTATATAATACTATATAAAACTATATAAAACTATATAAAATTATTTAAAACTGTATAGAACTATATAAAACTATATGAAACTATGTAAAACTATACTAAACTGTATAAAATAATAAAAACTAATAAAGATGTATAAAAATATATAAAACTACATAAAACTATGTAAAACAGTATAAAACTATATAAATCTATGTAAAACTGTAGAAAGCTATATAAAACTATATAAAGCTATATAAAACTATATAGAGCTATATGAAACTATGTAAAACTATATATATCACTATATAAAACTATATAAAACTATATAAAACTATATAAAACTATACAAAACTATATAAAACTATATGAAACTAATAAAACATTATAAAACCATATAAAACTATATAAAACTATATAAAACTATATAAAACTATATAAAACTATATAACGCTAACAAGACTATATAGTACTATATAACACTATATAAAACTATATAAAACTATATAAAACTATATAAAACTAACAAAACTATATAAAACTCTATAAAACTATATAAAACTATTTAAAACTATATAAAACTAAATAAAACTTACAAAACTATATAAAACTCTCTAAAACTGTAGAAAGCTATATAAAACTATATAAAGCTATATAAAACTATATAGAGCTATATGAAACTATGTAAAACTATATATAACACTATATAAAGCTATATAAAACTATATAAAACTAACAAAACTCTATACAACTATATAAAACTATATAGAACTATATAGAACTATATAAAACTATATAAAACTAACAAAACTATATAAAACTATATAAAACTATATAAAACTATATAAAACTCTATAAAACTATATAAAACTATATAATACTAATAAAACTATATAAAACTATATAACACTATAAAAAACTATATAAAACTAACAAAACTATATAAAACTAACAAAACTATATAAAACTATATAAAACTAATAAAACTATATAAAACTATATAACACTATATAACTATATAACACTAACAAAACTATATAAAACTATATAAAACAATATAAAACTATATAAAACTATATAAAACTATATAAAACTATATAAAACTACATAAAACTATATAAAACTATATAAAACTATATAAAACTATATAATACTATATAACACTATATAAAACTAACAAAACTATATAAAACTATATAAAACAATATAAAACTATATAAAACGATATAAAACTAATAAAACTATATAAAACTATATAACACTATATAAGACTATATAAAACTATATAAAACTATATAAAACGATATAAAACTAACAAAACTATATAAAACTATATAAAACTATATAAAACTGACAAAACTATATAAAACTATGTAAAACTATATAACATGATATAAAACTAATAAGACAATATAAAACTATATAACACTATATAAAACTATATAAAACTATGTAAAACTATATAAACCTAACAAAACTATATAAAACTATATAAAACTATATAAAAGTAACAAAACTATATAAAACTACATAAAACTATATAAAGCTAATAATACTATATAAAACTCTATAAAACTATATAAAACTATATAAAACTATATAAAACTAATAAAACTATATAAAACTATATGAAACTCTATAAAACTATATAGAACTATATAAAACTATATAACACGATATTAAACTAATGAAACTATATAAAACTCTAAAACACTATATAAAACTATATTTAAACTAACACAACTATATAAAACGATATAAAACTATATAAACCTAACGAAAACTATATAAAACTATATACAACTATGTAAAACTATATAAAATTACATAAAACTATATAAAACTAATAAAACTATATAAAACTATATAACACTATATAAAACTATATAAAACTATATAAAACTATATAAAACGATATAAAACTAACAAATCTATATAAAACTATATAAAACTATATAAAACTATATAAAACTATTTAAAACTATATAAAACTATATAAAACTGATAGAACTATATAAAACTATATGAAACTCTATAAAACTATATAGAACTATATAAAACTATATAAAACTATATAAAACTATATAAAACTATATAAAACTATATACAACTATATAAAACTATATAAAACTATATAAAACTATGTAAAGCTATATAAAACTAACAAAACTATATAAAACTATATAAAACTATATAAAACTATATAAAACTCTATAAAACTATATAAAACTATATAATTCTAATAAAACTATATAAAACTATATAACACTATAAAAAACTATATAAAACTAACAAAACTATATAAAACTAACAAAACTGTATAAAACTATATAAAACTAATAAAACTATATAAAACTATATAACACTATATAACTATATAAAACTAACAAAACTATATAAAACTATATAAAACAATATAAAACTATATAAAACTATATAAAACTATATAAAACTATATAAAACACTATAAAACTCTCTAAAACTATATAAAACTACATAAAACTATATAAAACTATATAAAACTATATAACACTCTATAAAAGTAACAAAACTATATAAAACTATATAAAACTATAAAAAACTATATAAAACGATACAAAACTAATAAAACTATATAAAACTATATAACACTATATAAAACTATATAAAACTATATAAAACTATATAAAAAGATATAAAACTAACAAAACTATATAAAACTATATAAAACTATATAAAACTATATAAAACTATACAAAATTATATAAAACTGTATAGAACTATATAAAACTATATGAAACTATGTAAAACTATACAAAATTGTATAAAATAATGAAAACTAATAAAGATATATAAAACTATGTAAAACAGTATAAAATTATATAAAACTATATAAAAGTGTATAAAACTATATAAAACTATATAAAACTAACACAACTATATAAAACGGTATAAAACTATATAAAACAATATAAAACAATATAAAGCTATCAAAACTATATAAAACTATATAACACTATAAAAAACTATATAAGACTATATAAATCTATATAAAACTATATAAGACTATATAAAACTCTGTAAAACTATATAAATCTACATAAAACTATATAAAACTATATAAAACCATATAAAATTATATAAAACTATATAAAAATATATAAAATTATATAAAACTGTATAGAACTATATAAGACTCTATGAAACTTTGTAAAACTATACAAAATTGTATAAAATAATGAAAACTAATAAAGATATATAAAACTATGTAAAACAGTATAAAACTATATAAAACTATATAAAAGTATATAAAACTATATAAAAGTATATAAAACTATATAAAACTATATAAAACTATATAAAACTATATAAAACTAATAAAACTATATAAAACTATATGAAACTCTATAAAACTACAAAGAACTATATAAAACTATATAACACTATATAAAACTACATAAAACTATATAAAACTATATAAAACTATACAGAATTATATAAAACTGTATAGAACTATATAAAATCATATGAAACTATGTAAAACTATATAAAACAATATAAAGTCATCAAAACTATATGAAACCATATAAAACCAACAAAACTATATAAAACTATATAACACGATATAAAACTAATAAAACTATATAAAACTATATAAAACTATTTAAAACTATATAAAACTACATAAAACTATATAAAACTATATAAAACTAACATAACTATATAAAACTATATAAAACTATTTAAAACTACACAAAACTATATAAAACTATATAAAACAATATAAAGCTATCAAAACTATATAAAACTATATAAAACTATATAAAACTATATAAGACTATATAAAACTATATAAGACTATATAAAACTATATAAAACTAACACAACTATATAAAACGGTATAAAACTATATAAAACTATATAAAAAAGTATAAAGCTATCAAAACTATATAAAACTATATAAAACTATATAAAACTATATAAAACTATATAAAACTATATAAAACTATATAAAACTATATAAAACTATACAAAATTATATAAAACTGTATAGAACTATATAAAACTATATGAAACTATGTAAAACTATACAAAATTGTATAAAATAATGAAAACTAATAAAGATATATAAAACTATGTAAAACAGCATAAAACTATATAAAACTATATAAAACTATATATAACTATATAAAACTATATAAAACTAACACAACTATATAAAACGGTATAAAACTATATAAAACAATATAAAACAATATAAAGCTATCAAAACTATATAAAACTATATAAAACTATATAAAACTATATAAGACTATATAAAACTATATAAAACTATATAAAACTATATAAAACTCTGTAAAACTATATAAAACTACATAAAACTATATAAAACTATATAAAACCATATAAAATTATATAAAACTACATAAAAATATATAAAACTGTATAGCACCATATAAATCTATATAAAACTATATAAAACTATATAAAACTATATAAAACTATATAAAACTATATAAAACTATATAAAACTATATAAAACTATATAAAACTATATAAAACTATATAAAACTATACAAAATTATATAAAACTGTATAGAACTATATAAAACTATATGAAACTATGTAAAACTATACAAAATTGTATAAAACAATGAAAACTAATAAAGATATATAAAACTATGTAAAACAGTATAAAACTACATAAAACTATATAAAACTATATAAAACTATATAAAACTATATAAAACTAACACAAATATATAAAACGGTATAAAACTATATAAAACAATATAAAACAATATAAAGCTATCAAAACTATATAAAACTATATAAAACTATATAAAGCTATATAAGACTATATAAAACTATATAAGACTATATAAAACTATATAAAACTAACACAACTATATAAAACGGTATAAAACTATATAAAACTATATAAAAAAATATAAAGCTATCAAAACTATATAAAACTATATAAAACTATATAAAACTATATAAAACTATATAAAACTATATAAAACTATATAAAACTGTATAAAACTATACAAAATTATATAAAACTGTATAGAACTATATAAAACTATATGAAACTATGTAAAACTATACAAAATTGTATAAAATAATGAAAACTAATAAAGATATATAAAACTATGTAAAACAGCATAAAACTATATAAAACTATATAAAACTATATATAACTATATAAAACTATATAAAACTAACACAACTATATAAAACGGTATAAAACTATATAAAACAATATAAAACAATATAAAGCTATCAAAACTATATAAAACTATATAAAACTATATAAAACTATATAAGACTATATAAAACTATATAAAACTATATAAAACTATATAAAACTCTTTAAAACTATATAAAACTACATAAAACTATATAAAACTATATAAAACCATATAAAATTATATAAAACTACATAAAAATATATAAAACTGTATAGCACCATATAAATCTATATAAAACTATATAAAACTATATAAAACTATATAAAACTATATAAAACTATATAAAACTATATAAAACTATATAAAACTATATAAAACTATATAAAACTATATAAAACTATACAAAATTATATAAAACTGTATAGAACTATATAAAACTATATGAAACTATGTAAAACTATACAAAATTGTATAAAATAATGAAAACTAATAAAGATATATAAAACTATGTAAAACAGTATAAAACTACATAAAACTATATAAAACTATATAAAACTATATAAAACTATATAAAACTAACACAAATATATAAAACGGTATAAAACTATATAAAACAATATAAAACAATATAAAGCTATCAAAACTATATAAAACTATATAAAACAATATAAAGCTATCAAAACTATATAAAACTAAATAAAACCATATAAAACTATATAAAACTATATAAAACTATATAAAACTATATAAAACTATATAAAACTATATAAAACTATATAAAACTATATAAAACTATATAAAACTATACAAAATTATATAAAACTGTATAGAACTATATAAAACTATATGAAACTATGTAAAACTATACAAAATTGTATAAAATAATGAAAACTAATAAAGATATATAAAACTATGTAAAACAGTATAAAACTATATAAAACTATATAAAACTATATAAAACTATATAAAACTATATAAAACTATATAAAACTAACACAACTATATAAAACGGTATAAAACTATATAAAACAATATAAAACAATATAAAGCTATCAAAACTATATAAAACTATATAAAACTATATAAAACTATATAAAACTATATAAAACTATATAAGACTATATAAAACTATATAAAACTATATAAAACTATATAAAACTCTGTAAAACTATATAAAACTACATAAAACTATATAAAACTATATAAAACTACATAAAACTATATAAAACTATTTAAAACTATATAACACGATTCAAAGTAATAAAACTATATAAAACTATATAACACTATATAAAACTATATAAAACTGTATAAAACTAACGAAAACTAACAAAACTATATAAAACAATATAAAACTATATAAAACTATATGAAACTATATAAAACTATATAATACTAATATAAACATATAAAACTATATAAAACTATGTAAAACTATATAAAACTAACAAAACTATATAAAACTATATAAAACACTATAAAACTCTCTAAAACTATATAAAACTACATAAAACTATATAAAACTATATAAAACTATATAAAACTATATAAAACTATATAAAACTATATAAAACTATATAGAACTATATAAAACTATATAAAACTAACAAAACTATATAAAACTATGTAAAACTCCATAAAACTATATAAAACTATATAAAACTATATAATACTATATAATACTATATAAAACTAACAAAACTATATAAAACTATATAAAACTAATAAAACTAATAAAACTATATAAAACTATATGAAACTCTATAAAACTATATAGGACTATATAAAACTATATAAAACTATATAACACTATATAATACTATATAAAACTATATAAAACTATATAAAACTATATAAAACTATATAAAACTATATAACACTATATAAAACTATATAAAACTACATAAAACTAAAGAAAACTAACAAAACTATATAAAACAATATAAAACTATATAAAACTATATGAAACTATATAAAACTATATAATACTAATACAACCATATAAAACTATATAACACTATATAAAACTATTCAAAACTAACAAAACTATATAAAACTATATAAAACTGATAGAACTATATAAAACTATATGAAACTCTATAAAACTATATAGAACTATATAAAACTATATAAAACTATATAAAACTATATAAACCTATATACAACTATATAAAACTATATAAAACTATATAAAACTATGTAAAGCTATATAAGACTAACACAACTATATAAAACGGTATAAAACTATATAAAACTATATAAAACAATATAAAGCTATCAAAACTATATAAAACTATATAAAACTATATAAAACTATATAAAACTATATAAAACTATATAATACTAATACAACCATATAAAACTATATAACACTATATAAAACAATATAAAGCTATCAAAACTATATAAAACTATATAAAACTCTCTAAAACTATATAAAACTATATAAAACTATATAAAACTATGTGAAACTCTCTAAAACTATATAAGACTACATAAAACTATATAAAAATATATAAAACTATATAAAACTATATAA
Organism: Nomia melanderi; assembly: GCF_051020985.1. Taxonomy (NCBI): domain Eukaryota; kingdom Metazoa; phylum Arthropoda; class Insecta; order Hymenoptera; family Halictidae; genus Nomia; species Nomia melanderi. The sequence goes on along the minus strand of NW_027475320.1, from coordinate 51,607 downwards.
AACTATATAGAACTATATAAAACTATATAAAACTATATAATACTAATAAAACTATATAAAACTATATAACACTATATAAAACTATATAAAACTAACTAAACTATATAAAACTATATAAAACTAATAAAACTGTATAAAACTAATAAAACTATATAAAACTATATGAATCTCTATAAAACTATATAGAACTATATAAAACTATATAAAACTATATAAAACTATATAAAACTATATAAAACTATATAAAACTAACAAAACTATATAAAACTATATAAAACTATATAAAACTATATAAAACTATATAATATTAATAAAACTATATAAAACTATATAACACTATATAATATTAATAAAACTATATAAAACTATATAACACTATATAAAACTATATACAACTATATGAAACTCTATAAAACTATATAGAACTAACAAAACTATATAAAACTATATAAAACTAATAAAACTATATAAAACTATATAACACTATATAAAACTATATAAAACTAACAAAACTATATAAAACTATATAAAACAATATAAAACTATATAAAACTATATACAACTATATAAAACTATATAAAACACTATAAAACTCTCTAAAACTATATAAAACTACATAAAACTGTATAAAACTATATAAAACTATATAAAACTATATAATACTATATAACACTATATAAAACTAACAAAACTATATGAAACAATATAACACTATATAAAACTATATAAAACTAACATAACTATATTAAACTATATAAAACTAATAAAACTATATAAAACTATATTAAACTATCTGAAACTGTATGAACCTATATAAAACTACATAAAACTATATAAAACTATATAAAACTATAGGAAACTATATAAAACAATATAAAGCTATCAAAACTATATAAAACTATACAAAAGTAAGAAAACTCTCTAAAACTATATAAAACTACATAAAACTATATAAAACTATATAAAACACTATAAAACTCTCTAAAACTATATAAAACTACATAAAACTATATAAAATTATATAAAACTATATAAAACTATATAAAACTATATAGTACTATATAATACTATATAGTACGATATAAAACTATATAAAACAAACAAAACTATATAAAACTATATAAAACTATATAAAACTATATAAAACTATATGAAACTCTCTAGAACTATATAAAACTACATAAAACTATATAAAAATATATAAAACTATATAAAACTATATAAAACTATATAGAACTATATAAAACTATATAAAACTATATAATACTAATAAAACTATATAAAACTATATAACACTATATAAAACTAATAAAACTATATAAAACTATATGAAACTCTATAAAACTATATAGAACTATATAAAACTATATAAAACTATATAAAACTATATAAAACTATATAAAACTAACAAAACTATATAAAACTATATAAACTAATAAAACTATATAAAACTATATAAAACTATATAACACTATATAAAACTATAAAAAACTAACAAAACTATATAAAACTATATAAAACAATATAAAACTATATAAAACTATATAAAACTATATAAAACTATATAAAACACTATAAAACTCTCTAAAACTATATAAAACTACATAAAACTATATAAAATTATATAAAACTATATAAAACTATATAATACTATATAACACTATATAAAACTAACAAAACTATGTAAAACTATATAAAACTTTTTAAAGTCTCTAAAACTGTATAAAACTACATAAAACTATATAAAACTATATAAAACTATATAATACTATATAAAACTATATAAAACTATGTAAAACTATATAAAACTATATAGAACTATATAAAACTATATAAAACTAACAAAACTATATAAAACTATATAAAACTATGTAAAACTCTATAAAACTATACAAAACTATATAAAACTATATAATACTATATAATACTATATAAAACTAACAAAACTATATAAAACTATATAAAACTATATAAAACTAATAAAACTAATAAAACTATATAAAACTATATGAAACTCTATGAAACTATATAGGACTATATAAAACTATATAAAACTATATAAAACTAACAAAACTATATAAAACTATATAAAACTATATAAAACTATATAAAACTATGTGAAACTCTCTAAAACTATATAAAACTACATAAAACTATATAAAAATATATAAAACTATATAAAACTATATAAAACTATATAGAACTATATAAAACTATATAAAACTATATAATACTAATAAAACTATATAAAACTATATAACACTATATAAAACTATATAAAACTAACAAAACTATATAAAACTATATAAAACTAATAAAGCTATATAAAACTAATAAAACTATATAAAACTATATGAAACTCTATAAAACTATATAGAACTATATAAAACTACATAAAACTATATAAAACTATATAAAACTATATAAAACTAACAAAACTATATAAAACTATATAAAACTAATAAAACTATATAAAACTATATAAAACGATATAACACTATATAAAACTATATAAAACTAACAAAACTATATAAAACTATATAAAACAATATAAAACTATATAAAACTATATAAAACTATATAAAACTATATAAAACACTATAAAACTCTCTAAAACTATATAAAACTACATAAAACTATATAAAATTATATAAAACTATATAAAACTATATAATACTATATAACACTATATAAAACTAACAAAACTATGTAAAACTATATAAAACTATATAAAATTCTCTAAAACTGTATAAAACTACATAAAACTATATAAAACTATATAAAACTATATAATACTATATAAAACTATATAAAACTATGTAAAACTATATAAAACTATATAGAACTATATAAAACTATATAAAACTAACAAAACTATATAAAACTATATAAAACTATGTAAAACTCTATAAAACTATACAAAACTATATAAAACTATATAATACTATATAATACTATATAAAACTAACAAAACTATATAAAACTATATAAAACTATATAAAACTATATAAAACTATATAAAACTATATAAAACTATATAAAACTATACAAAATTATATAAAACTGTATAGAACTATATAAAACTATATGAAACTATGTAAAACTATACAAAATTGTATAAAATAATGAAAACTAATAAAGATATATAAAACTATGTAAAACAGTATAAAACTACATGAAACTATATAAAACTATATAAAACTATATAAAACTATATAAAACTAACACAACTATATGAAACGGTATAAAACTATATAAAACAATATAAAACAATATAAAGCTATCGAAACTATATAAAACTATATAAAACAATATAAAGCTATCAAAACTATATAAAACTAAATAAAACCATATAAAACTATATAAAACTATATAAAACTATATAAAACTATATAAAACTATATAAAACTATATAAAACTATATAAAACTATATAAAACTATATAAAACTATATAAAACTATACAAAATTATATAAAACTGTATAGAACTATATAAAACTTTATGAAACTATGTAAAACTATACAAAATTGTATAAAATAATGAAAACTAATAAAGATATATAAAACTATGTAAAACAGTATAAAACTATATAAAACTATATAAAACTATATAAAACTATATAAAACTATATAAAACTATATAAAACTAACACAACTATATAAAACGGTATAAAACTATATAAAACAATATAAAACAATATAAAGCTATCAAAACTATATGAAACTATATAAAACTATATAAAACTATATAAAACTATATAAAACTATATAAGACTATATAAAACTATATAAAACTATATAAAACTATATCAAACTCTGTAAAACTATATAAATCTACATAAAACTATATAAAACTATATAAAACTACATAAAACTATATAAAACTATTTAAAACTATATAAAACTATATAAAACTATATAACACGATTCAAAGTAATAAAACTATATAAAACTATATAACACTATATAAAACTATATAAAACTATATGAAACTATATAAAACTATATAATACTAATATAAACATATAAAACTATATAACACTATGTAAAACTATATAAAACTAACAAAACTATATAAAACTATATAAAACACTATAAAACTCTCTAAAACTATACAAAACTACATAAAACTATATGAAACTAACAAAACTATATAGAACTATATAAAACTAACAAAACTATATAAAACTATATAAAACTAACAAAACTATATAAAACTATATAAAACAATATAAAACTATATAAAACTATATAAAACTATATATAAGACTATATAAAACTATATAAAACACTATAAAACTCTCTAAAACTATATAAAACTACATCAAACTATATAAAACTATATAAAACTATATAATACTATATAACACTATATAAAACTAACAAAACTATATAAAACTATATAAAACTATATAAAATTCTCTAAAACTGTATAAAACTACATAAAACTATATAAAACTATATAAAACTATATAATACTATATAAAACTATATAAAACTATAAAAAACTAACAAAACTATATAAAACTATATAAAACTATGTAAAACTAATGAAACTATATAAAACTATATGAAACTCTATAAAACTATATAGGACTATATAAAACTATATAAAACTATATAAAACTATATAAAACTATATAAAACTCTATAAAACTATATAAAACTATTTAAAACTATATAAAACTATATAAAACTAACAAAACTATATAAAACTATATAAAACAATATGAAACTCTATAAAACTCTCTAAAACTATATAAAACTACATAAAACTATATAAACCTATATAAAACTAACAAAACTATATAAAACTATATAAAACTCATAAAACTATATAAATCTATATAGTACAATATAAGACTATATAGTACGATATAAAACTATATAAAACAAACAAAACTATATAAAACTATATAAAACTATATAAAACTATATAAAACTATATGAAACTCCCTAAAACTATATAAAACTACATAAAACTATATAAAAATATATAAAACTATATAAAACTATATAAAACTATATAGAACTATATAAAACTATATAAAACTATATAATACTAATAAAACTATATAAAACTATATAACACTATATAAAACTATATAAAACTAACAAAACTATACAAAACTATATAAAACTAATAAAACTATATAAAACTATATAAAACTATATAAAACTCTATAAAACTATATAAAACTATATAAAACTATATAAAACTATATAAAACTATATAAAACTATATAAAACTATGTAAAACTATCTAAAAGTAATAAAACTGTATAAAACTATATAAAACTAATAAAACTATATAAAAGTATACAGGACTATATAAAACTGTATAAAACTATGTAAAACTATATAAAATTATACTAAACTATACTAAACTAATAAAACTATATAAAAAATATAGAACTATATAAAACTATATAAAACTGTAGAAAAATATATAGAACTATATAAATGTATATAAAACTATATAAAACTAATAAAACTATATAAATCTATATAAAACTATATAAAACTATATAAAACTATATAAAACTATATAAAACTATATGAATCTATATAATACTACATAAAACTATATAAGACTAACAAAACTATATAAACCTATATGAAAATCTATAGAACTATATAAAACTATATAAAACTAATAAAACTATATAAAACCATATAGAACTAACAAAACTATATAAAACTATATAAAACTGTAGAATGCTATATAAAACTATATAAAGCTATGTAAAACTATATAGAGCTATATAAAACTATATAAAACTATGTAAAACTATATATAACACTATATAAAACTATATAAAACTATATAAAACTATATAAAACTATATAAAACTATATAAAATTATATAAAACTATATATAAGTATATAAAACTAATAGATCTATATAAAATTATATAAAACTGTATAAAACTATACAAAACTATATAAAACTATATGAAACTAATAAAACATTATAAAACCATATAAAGCTATATAAAACTATATAAAACTATATAAAACTATATAAAACTATAAGATTCTATTAAAACTATATAAAACTATATAACGCTAATAAAACTTTATAAAGCTATATAACGCTAATAAAACTATATAAAACTATATAATACTATATAAAGCTAATAAAACTATTGGAAAACTATATAAAACTCTTTAAAACTATATAAAACTATATAAAGCTATATAATACTACATAGAGCTATATAAAACTATATAAAACTAAGAAAACTATACTAAACTATATAAAACTCAATAAAACTATATAAAACTATATAAAACTATATAAAACTATATAAAACTAACAAACTATATAAATGTATATAAAACTATATAAAACTAATAAAACTATATAAATCTATATAAAACTATATAAAACTGTATAAAACTATGTAAAACTATATAAAATTATGTAAAACTATATAAAACTAATAAAACTGTATAAAACTATATAAATCTATATAAAACTATATAGAACAAAATAAAACAATATAAAACTATATAAAATTATATAAAACTATATTAAACTATGTAAAACTATATAATACTATATAAAACTGTATAAAAATATACAAAACTGTATAAAACTGATGAAACTATATAAATCTATATGAAACTATATTAAACTATATTAAACTATATAAAACTAATAAAACTATATAAAACTATATATTACTATATAAAAGCATATAAAAATATATAAACCTATATAGACCAATATAAAAACATATAAAACTACATTAAACTATATAAAACTGTTCAAAACTATATAAAAAAAATAAAGCTATATAAAACTATATAAAACTATATAATACTATATAAAACTATATAAAACTGTATAAAACCATATAAAACTATATGAAAACTATAAAAACCTATATAAAACTATATAAAACTATATAAAACTATATAAAACAGTATAAAACTATATAAAACTGTATAAAACTATATGAAACTATATAAAATTATATAAAACTATATTAAACTATGTAAGACTATATAATACTATATAAAACTGTATAAAAATATATAAAACTGTATAAAACTGATGAAACTATATAAAACTATATAAATCTATATGAAACTATATTAAACTATATAAAACTATATAAAACTGTATAAAACTATATAAAACTAATAAAACTATATAAAACTGTGTAAAACTATATAAAACTATATAAAACTATATTAAACTATATAAAACTATATAAAACTATATAAAACTATATAAAACTATATAAAACTATATAAAGCTATACAAAAGTATATAAAACTAAATAAAACTATATAGAACAATATAAAACTAATAAAACTGTATAAAACTACATAAAACTATATAAAACTATATAAAAATATATAAAACGAATAAAACTATATAGAACTATATAATACTATATAAAGCCATATAAAAATGTATGAAACTATATATACTATATAAAACTACTTAAAAATATATAAAACTATATAAAACTATATAAAACTATATAAAACTATACAGAACTACATAAAACTGTATAAAATTATATAAAACTATATAAAACTATATAAAACTATATAAAACTATATAAAACTATATAAAACTAATAAAACAATGCACTTTGATTTATTGCGCTATCTCTAATAGCACCCGAGATATCACCAGATATATATGGGGTTTTTCCCTGACCCTGACAGTCCGGCCCCATGAGACGGCGATTTTCTCGGCCCCTGGTGGTCCGAGGTAGTTCCCGCTCCACAGATTCATGCGCCAGGGCCTCCTGCAGACAATTCACATTGGTTTATTGCGCTATCGTAATAGCACCCGAGATATCACCAGATATATGCTGGATTTTTACATGACCTTGGGTGACGGATTCCGAAAATCTGTAATTTTCTCGTCCTCTGGTGGTCCGATGTCGTTCCTGCCGCACAGATGCATGCGCAAGGGCCTCCTACGGACAATGCACTTTGATTTATTGCTCTATCTGTAATAGCACCCTAGAAAGCACCATATATATGCTGGATTTTTACATGACTTTGGGTGACGGACACCGAAAATCTGTAAGTTTCTCGGCCCCTGGAGGGCTGAGGTCGTCCCTGCTTCACAGATTCATGCGCCAGGGCCTCCTGCAGATAATGCACTCTGATTTATCGCGCTATCTGTAATAGAACCCGAGATATCACCATATATATGCCGGATTTTTACATGACATTGGGTGACGGATACCGAAAATCTTTCATTTTCTCGGCCCCTGGTGGTCCGATGTCGGTCCTATTGCACAGATTCATGCGCAAGGGCCTCCTACGGACAAAGCACTTTGTTTTATTGCGCTATCTCTAATAGCACCCAAGATATCACCAGATATATATTTGATTTTTCCCTGACCCTGAGTGTCCGGCCCCATGAGACGGTGGTTTTCTCGGCCCCTGGTAGTCCGAGGTCGTACCCGCTGCACAGATTCATGCGCCAGAGCCGCCTGCAGACAATGCACTTTGGTTTATTGCGCTATCTCTAATAGCACCCAAGATATCACCAGATATATATTTGATTTTTCCCTGACCCTTAGTATCCGGCCCCATGAGTCGGTGGTTTTCTCGGACCCTGGTGATCCGAGGTCGTCCCCGCTGCACAGATTCATGCGCCACGGCCTCCTGCAGATAATTCACTTTGGTTTATTGCGCTATCTCTAATAGCACCCGAGATTTCACCAGATATATATTGGATTTTCCCCTGACCCTGTGTGTCCGGCCCCGTGAGACGGTGATTTTCTCGGATCCTGGTGGTCCGAGGTAGATACCGCTGCACAGGTTCATGCGCCAGGGACTCCTACAGACAATGCACTTTGACTTATTGCGCTATATCTAATAGCACCCGAGATATCACCAGATATATGCTGGATTTTTACCTGACCTTGGGTGACGGATACCGAAAATCTGTAATTTTCTTGGCCCCTGGTGGTCCGACGTCGTTGCTGCTGCAGAGATTCATGCGCCAGGGCCTCCTGCAGACAATGCCCTTAGGTTTATTGCGCTATCTCTAATAGCACCCGAGATATCACCAGATATATATTGGTTTTTACCCTGACCCTTAGTATCCGGCCGCATGAGTCGATGGTTTTCTCGGCCCCTGGTGGTCCTAGGTCTGTCCCGCGGCACAGATTCATGCACCAGGGCTACCTGCAGATAATTCACTTTGGTTTACTGCGCTATCTCTAATAGCACCCGAAATATCACCAGATATGTATTGGATTTTTCCCCGACCCTGAGTGTCCGGCCCCATGAAACGGTGGTTTTCTCGGCGCCGGGTGGTGCGAGGTCGTTCCCTCGGCACAGATTCATGCGCCAGGGCCTCTTGCAGACAATTCGCTTTGGTTTATTGCGCTATCTCTAATAACACCCGAGATATCACCAGATATATATTGGATTTTTCCCTTACCCTGAGTGTCCGACCCCATGTGTCGGTGGTTTTCTCGACCCCTGGTGGTCCGAGGTCGTTGCCGCTGCACAGATTCATGTACCAGGGCCTCCTGCAGACAATTCACTTTGGTTTATTGCGCTATCTCTAATAGCACCCGAGATATAACCAGATGTATATTGGATTTTACCCTGACCCTTAGTATCCGGCCCCATGCGTCGGTGGTTTTCTCGACCCCTGGTGGTCCGAGGTCCTTCCTGCTGCACAGATTCATGCGCCAGGGCCTCCTGCAGATGATTCACTTTGGTTTAGTGCGCTCTCTGTAAGAGCATCCGAGATATCACCAGATATATATTGAATTTTTCAACCGACCCTGAGTGTCCGGCGCCATGAGACGGTGGTTTTCTCGGCCCCTAGTGGTCCGAGGTCGTTCCCGCTGCGCAGATGCATGCGCCAGGGCCTCCTGCAGATAATTCACTTTGATTTATCGCGCTATCTCTAATAGTACCCGAGATATCACCAGATATATGCTGGATTTTTACATGACCTTGGGTGACGGATTCCGAATATCTGTAATTTTCTCGGCCCCTGGTGGTCCGAGGTCGTTCCCGCTGCACAGATTCATGCGCCAGGGCCTCCTGCAGACAATTCACTTTGGTTTATTGCGCTATCTCTAATAACACCCGAGATATCACAAGATATATATTGGATTTTACCCTGACCCTTAGTATCCGGCCCCATGCGTCGGTGGTTTTCTCGACCCCTGGTGGTCCGAGGTCGGTCCCAAGGCACAGATCCATGCGCAAGAGCCTCATACGGAGAATGCACTTTGATTTATTGCGCTATCTCTAATAGCACCCGAGATTTCACCAGATATATATTGGATTTTTCCCCGACCCTGAGTGTCCGGCCCCATGAGACGGTGGTTTTCTCGGCCCCTAGTGGTCCGAGGTCGTTCCTGCTGCACTTATTCATTCGCCAGTGCCTCCTACAGACAATGCACTTTGATTTATTGCGCTATCTCTAATAGCACCCGAGATATCACCAGATATATGCTGAATTTTTACCTGATCTTGGGTGACGGATACCGAAGATCTGTAATTTTCTTGGCCCCTGGTGGTCCGACGTCGTTGCTGCTGCAGAGATTCATGCGCCAGGGCCTCCTGCAGACAATGCCCTTAGGTTTATTGCGCTATCTCTAATAGCACCCGAGATATCACCAGATATAAATTGGTTTTTACCCTGACCCTTTGTATCCGGCCGCATGTGTCGATGGTTTTCTCGGCCCCTGGTGGTCCTAGGTCTGTCCGGCGGCACAGATTCATGCAACAGGGCTACCTGCAGATAATTCACTTTGGTTTATTGCGCTATCTCTAATAGCACCCGAAATATCACCAGATATATATTGGATTTTTCCCCGACCCTTTGTGTCCGGCCCCATGAAACGGTGGTTTTCTCGGCGCCTGGTGGTGCGAGGTCGTTCCCTCTGCACAGATTCATGCGCCAGGGCCTCTTGCAGACAATTCGCTTTGATTTATTGCGCTATCTCTAATAACACCCGAGATATCACCAGATATATATTGGATCTTTCCCTTACCCTGAGTGTCCGGCCCCATGTGTCGGTGGTTTTCTCGGCCCCTGGTGGTCCGAGGTCGTTGCCGCTGCACAGATTCATGTACCAGGGCCTCCTGCAGACAATGCACTTTGGTTTATTGCGCTATCTCTAATAACACCCGAGATATCACAAGATATATATTGGATTTTACCCTGACCCTTAGTATCCGGCCCCATGCGTCGGTGGTTTTCTCGACCCCTGGTGGTCCGAGGTCCTTCCTGCTGCACAGATTCATGCCCCCATGCAGATAATGCACTTTGATTTATTTTGCTATCTCTAATAGCACCCGAGATATCACCAGATATATATTGGATTTTTCCTTGATCCTGACAGTCCGGCCGCATGTGTCGATGGTTTTCTCGGTCCCTCATGGTCCGAGGTCGATCCCGCTGCACAGATTCATGCGCCAGGACCCCCTGCAAATAATTCACTTTGATTTATTTCGCTATCTGTAATAGCACCCGAGATATCACCAGATATATATCGGATTTTTCCCTGACCCTGACAGTCCAGCCCCATGAGACGGAGGTTTTCTCGGCACCTGGTGGTCCGAGGTCGTTCCTGCTGCAAATATTCATGCGCCAGGGACTCCTGCAGATAATTCACTTTGGTTTATTGCGCTATCTCTAATAGCACCCGAGATATCACCAGATATATATTGGATTTCTCCCTGACCCTGAGTGTCCGACCCCATGAGACGGTAGTTTTCTCGGCCCCTGGTGGTGCGAGGTCGTTCCCGCTGCACAGATTCATGCGCCAGGGCCTCCTACAGACTATGCACTTTGATTTATTGCGCTCTCTGTAATAGCACCCGAGACATCACCAGATATATATTGGATTTTTCCCTGACCCAGAGTGTCCGGCCCCATGAGACGGTAGTTTTCTCGGCCCCTGGTGGTCCGAGGTCGTTCCCGCTGCACAGATTCATGCTCTAGGGCCTCCTGCAGACAATGCACTTTGATTTATTTCGTTATCTCTAATAGCACGCGAGATATCACCAGATATATATTGGATTTTTCCCTGACCCTGAGTGTCCGGCCCCATGAGACTGTGGTTTTCTCGGCCGATGGTGGTCCGAGGTCGTTCCCGCTGCACAGATTCATGCGCCAGGGCCCCCTACAGACAATGCACTTTGATTTATTGCGCTATCTGTAATTGAACCCGAGATATCACCAGATATATAGTGGATTTTATCCTGACTCTGAGTGTCCGGCCCCATGAGACGGTGGTTGTCTCGGCCCCTGGAGGTCCGAGGACGTTTCCGCTGCACAGATGCATGTGCAAGGGTCTCCTGCACATAATTCACTTTGATTTATTTCGCTATCTGTAATAGCACCCGAGATATAAACAGATGTATATTGGATTTTTCTCCGACCCTGAGTGTCCGGCCCCATGACACGGTGGTTTTCTCGGCCTCTAGTGGTCCGAGGTCGTTCACGCTGCACAGATGCATGCTCCAGGGCCTCCTGCAGATAATTCACTTTGGTTTATTGCGCTATCTGTTATAGCACCCGAGATATCACCAGATATAAATTGGTTTTTACCCTGACCCTTTGTATCCGGCCGCATGTGTCGATGGTTTTCTCGGCCCCTGGTGGTCCTAGGTCTGTCCGGCGGCACAGATTCTTGCAACAGGGCTACCTGCAGATAATTCACTTTGGTTTATTGCGCTATCTCTAATAGCACCCGAAATATCACCAGATATATATTGGATTTTTCCCCGACCCTTTGTGTCCGGCCCCATGAAACGGTGGTTTTCTCGGCGCCTGGTGGTGCGAGGTCGTTCCCTCTGCACAGATTCATGCGCCAGGGCCTCTTGCAGACAATTCGCTTTGATTTATTGCGCTATCTCTAATAACACCCGAGATATCACCAGATATATATTGGATCTTTCCCTTACCCTGAGTGTCCGGCCCCATGTGTCGGTGGTTTTCTCGGCCCCTGGTGGTCCGAGGTCGTTGCCGCTGCACAGATTCATGTACCAGGGCCTCCTGCAGACAATGCACTTTGGTTTATTGCGCTATCTCTAATAACACCCGAGATATCACAAGATATATATTGGATTTTACCCTGACCCTTAGTATCCGGCCCCATGCGTCGGTGGTTTTCTCGACCCCTGGTGGTCCGAGGTCCTTCCTGCTGCACAGATTCATGCGCCAGGGCCCCATGCAGATAATGCACTTTGATTTATTTTGCTATCTCTAATAGCACCCGAGATATCACCAGATATATATTGGATTTTTCCTTGATCCTGACAGTCCGGCCGCATGTGTCGATGGTTTTCTCGGTCCCTCATGGTCCGAGGTCGATCCCGCTGCACAGATTCATGCGCCAGGACCCCCTGCAAATAATTCACTTTGATTTATTTCGCTATCTGTAATAGCACCCGAGATATCACCAGATATATATCGGATTTTTCCCTGACCCTGACAGTCCAGCCCCATGAGACGGAGGTTTTCTCGGCACCTGGTGGTCCGAGGTCGTTCCTGCTGCAAATATTCATGCGCCAGGGACTCCTGCAGATAATTCACTTTGGTTTATTGCGCTATCTCTAATAGCACCCGAGATATCACCAGATATATATTGGATTTCTCCCTGACCCTGAGTGTCCGACCCCATGAGACGGTAGTTTTCTCGGCCCCTGGTGGTGCGAGGTCGTTCCCGCTGCACAGATTCATGCGCCAGGGCCTCCTACAGACTATGCAATTTGATTTATTGCGCTCTCTGTAATAGCACCCGAGACATCACCAGATATATATTGGATTTTTCCCTGACCCAGAGTGTCCGGCCCCATGAGACGGTAGTTTTCTCGGCCCCTGGTGGTCCGAGGTCGTTCCCGCTGCACAGATTCATGCTCTAGGGCCTCCTGCAGACAATGCACTTTGATTTATTTCGTTATCTCTAATAGCACGCGAGATATCACCAGATATATATTGGATTTTTCCCTGACCCTGAGTGTCCGGCCCCATGAGACTGTGGTTTTCTCGGCCGATGGTGGTCCGAGGTCGTTCCCGCTGCACAGATTCATGCGCCAGGGCCCCCTACAGACAATGCACTTTGATTTATTGCGCTATCTGTAATTGAACCCGAGATATCACCAGATATATAGTGGATTTTATCCTGACTCTGAGTGTCCGGCCCCATGAGACGGTGGTTGTCTCGGCCCCTGGAGGTCCGAGGACGTTTCCGCTGCACAGATGCATGTGCAAGGGTCTCCTGCACATAATTCACTTTGATTTATTTCGCTATCTGTAATAGCACCCGAGATATAACCAGATGTATATTGGATTTTTCTCCGACCCTGAGTGTCCGGCCCCATGACACGGTGGTTTTCTCGGCCTCTAGTGGTCCGAGGTCGTTCACGCTGCACAGATGCATGCTCCAGGGCCTCCTGCAGATAATTCACTTTGGTTTATTGCGCTATCTGTTATAGCACCCGAGGTATCACCAAATATATATTGGATTTTTCCCTGACCCTGAGTGTCCGGCCCCATGAGACGGTGGTTTTCTCGGCCCCTGGTGCTCCGAGGTCGTTCCCGCTGCACAGATGCATGCGCCAGAGCCTCCTGCAGATAATTCGCTTTGGTTTATTGAGCTATCTCTAATAGCACCCGAGATATCACCAGATATATATTTGATTTTTCCCTGACCCTTAGTATCCGGCCCCATGAGTCGGTGGTTTTCTCGGCCCCTGGTGGTCCGAGGTCGTTCCCGCTGCACAGATTCATGCGCCAGGGCCTCCTGCAGACAATTCACTTTGGTTTATTGCGCTATCTCTAATAGCACCCGACATATCACCAGATATATATTGGATTTTTCCCTTACCCTGAGTGTACGGCCCCATGAGACGGCGGTTTTCTCGGGCCCTGGTGGTCCGAGGTCGTTCCCGCTGCACAGATTCATGCGCCAGGGAATCCTACAGACAATGCACTTTCATTTATTGCGCTGTCTGTAATAGCACCCGAGATATCACCAGATATATATTTGATTTTTCCCTGACCCTGAGTGTCCGGCCCCATGAGACGGTGGTTTTCTCGGCCCCTGGTCGACCGAGGTCGTTCCCGCTGCACAGATGCATGCGCCGGGGCTTCCTGCAGACAATGCACTCTGATTTATCGCGCTATCTCTAATAGCACCAGAGATATCACCAGATATATATTGGATTTTTCCCTGACCCTGAGTGTCCGGCCCCATGTGTCGGTGGTTTTCTCGGCCCCTGGTGGTCCGAGGTCGTTGCCGCTGCACAGATTCATGCACCAGGACCTCCTGCAGACAATTCACTTTGGTTTATTGCGCTATCTCTAATAACACCCGAGATATCACCAGATATATATTGGATTTTACCCTGACCCTTAGTATCCGGCCCCATGCGTCTGTGGTTTTCTCGACCCCTGGTGGTCCGAGGTCGGTCCCGCGGCACAGATTCATGCGCAAGAGCCTCATACGGAGAATGCACTTTGATTTATTGCGCTATCTCTAATAGCACCCGAGATTTCACCAGATATATATTGGATTTTTCCCCGACCCTGAGTGTCCGGCCCCATTAGACGGTGGTTTTCTCGGCCCCTAGTGGTCCGAGGTCGTTCCTGCTGCACTTATTCATTCGCCAGTGCCTCCTACAGACAATGCACTTTGATTTATTGCGCTATCTCTAATAGCACCCGAGATATCACCAGATATATGCTGAATTTTTACCTGATCTTGGGTGACGGATACCGAAAATCTGTAATTTTCTTGGCCCCTGGTGGTCCGACGTCGTTGCTGCTGCAGAGATTCATGGGCCAGGGCCTCCTGCAGACAATGCCCTTAGGTTTATTGCGCTATCTCTAATAGCACCCGAGATATCACCAGATATAAATTGGTTTTTACCCTGACCCTTAGTATCCGGCCGCATGTGTCGATGGTTTTCTCGGCCCCTGGTGGTCCTAGGTCTGTCCGGCGGCACAGATTCATGCGCCAGGGCTACCTGCAGATAATTCACTTTGGTTTATTGCGCTATCTCTAATAGCACCCGAAATATCACCAGATATATATTGGATTTTTCCCCGACCCTTTGTGTCCGGCCCCATGAAACGGTGGTTTTCTCGGCGCCTGGTGGTGCGAGGTCGTTCCCTCTGCACAGATTCATGCGCCAGGGCCTCTTGCAGACAATTCGCTTTGGTTTATTGCGCTATCTCTAATAACACCCGAGATATCACCAGATATATATTGGATCTTTCCCTTACCCTGAGTGTCCGGCCCCATGTGTCGGTGGTTTTCTCGGCCCCTGGTGGTCCGAGGTCGTTGCCGCTGCACAGATTCATGTACCAGGGCCTCCTGCAGACAATGCACTTTGGTTTATTGCGCTATCTCTAATAACACCCGAGATATCACAAGATATATATTGGATTTTAGCCTGACCCTTAGTATCCGGCCCCATGCGTCGGTGGTTTTCTCGACCCCTGGTGGTCCGAGGTCCTTCCTGCTGCACAGATTAATGCGCCAGGGCCTCCTGCAGATAATACACTTTGGTTTAGTGCACTATCTGTAATAGAACCCGAGATATCACCAGATATATGCTGGATTTTTACATGACATTGGGTGACGGATACCGAAAATCTGTAATTTTCTCGACCTCTGGTGGTCCGATGACGTTCCTGCCGCACAGATGCATGCGCAAGGGCCTCCTACGGACAATGCACTTTGATTTATTGCGCTATCTGTAATAGCACCCGAGAAAGCTCCATATATATGCTGGATTTTTACATGACTTTGGTTGACGGATACCGAAAATCTGTAATTTTCTCGACCCCTGGATGTCCGAGTTCGATCCCTCTGAACAGATTCATGCGCCAGGGTTTCCTGCAGACAATTCACTTTGGTTTATTGCGCTATCTCTAATTGCACCCGAGATATCACCAGATACATATTGGATTTTCCCCCGATCCTGAGTGTCCGGCCCATGAGACTGTGGTTTTCTCGGCCCCTGGTGGTCCGAGGACGTTCCTGCTGCACCGAATCATGCGCCAGGGCTTCCTGCAGACAATGCACTTTGATTTATTGCGCCATCTCTAATAGCACCCGAGATATCATCAGATACATCCTGGGTTTTTACATGACCTTGGGTGTCCGGCCCCATGTGTCGGTGGTTTTCTCGGCCCCTCGTCGTCTGAGGTCGTTCCCGCGGCACAGATTGATGCGCCAGGGACCGCTGCAGAAAATTCACTTTGGTTTAGTGCGCTATCTGTAAGAGCACCCCAGATATCACCTGATATATATTGAATTTTTCAACCGACCCTGAGTGTCCGGCCCCATGAGACGGTGGTTTTCTCGGACCCTGGTGATCCGAGGTCGTTCCCGCTGACTAGATTCATGCGCCAGGGCCTCCTACACACAATGCACTTTGATTTATTGCGCTATCTGTAATAGCACCCGAGATATCACCGGATATATATTGGATTTTTCCCTCACCCTGAGTTTCCGGCCCCATGAGACTGTGGTTTTCTCGGCCCCTGGTGGTCCGAGGTCGTTCCCGCCGCACAGATTCATGCGCCAGGGCCTCCTGCAGATAATTCACTTTGGTTTATTGGGCTATCTCTAATAGCACCCGAGATATCACCAGATATATATTGGATTTTTTCCTGACCCTGTGCCACGGCCCCATGAGACGGTGGTTGTCTCGGCCCCTGGTGTTCCGAGGTCGTTCCCGCTGCACAGAATCGTGCGCCAGGGCATCCTGTAGACAATGCACTTTGATTTATTGCGCTATCTCTAATAGCACCCGAGTTATCACCAGATATATATTGCATTTTTCACTGACCCTGAGTGTCCGGCCCCATGAGACGGTGGTTGTCTCGGCCCCTGGTGGTCCAAGGTCGTTCCCGCTGCACAGATTCATGCGCCAGGGCCTCCTGCAGATAATTCACTTTGCTTTATTGCGCTATCTCTTATAGCACCCGAGATATCACCTGATATATATTGGATTTTCCCCTGACCCTGAGTGTCCGGCCCCATGAGACTGTGGTTTTCTCGGCCCCTGGTGGGCCAAGGTCGTTCCCGCTGCACAGATTCATGCGCCAGGGCCCCATGCAGATAATTCACTTTGGTTTAGTGCGCTATCTGTAAGAGCACCCGAGATATCACCAGATATATATTTGATTTTTCCTCGACCCTGAGTGTCCGGCCCCATGAGACGGTGGTTTTCTCGGACCCTGGTGATCCGAGGTCGTTCCCGCTGCACAGATTCATGCGCCAGGGCTTCCTGCAGATAATTCACTTTGGTTTATTGCGCTATCTCTAATAGCACCCGAGATATCACCTGATATATATTTGATTTTTCCTCGACCCTGAGTGTCCGGCCCCATGAGACGGTGGTTTTCTCGGCCCCTGGTGGTCGGGGGTCGTTCCCGCTGCACAGAATCGTGCGCCAGGGCATCCTGTAGACAATGCACTTTGATTTATTGCGCTATCTCTAATAGCACCCGAGTTATCACCAGATATATATTGCATTTTTCACTGACCCTGAGTGTCCGGCCCCATGAGACGGTGGTTGTCTCGGCCCCTGGTGGTCCAAGGTCGTTCCCGCTGCACAGATTCATGCGCCAGGGCCTCCTGCAGATAATTCACTTTGGTTTATTGCGCTATCTCTTATAGCACCCGAGATATCACCAGATATATATTGGATTTTTTCCCGACCATGAGTGCCCGGCCCCATGAGACGGTGGATGTCTCGGCCCCTGGTGGTCCGAGGTCGTTCCCGCTGAACAGATTCATGCGCCAGGGCCTCCTGCTGATAATTCACTTTGGTTTATTGCGCTATCTCTAATAGCACCCGAGATATCACCAGATATATATTGGATTTATTCCTGACCCTGAGTGTCCGGCCCCATGAGACTGTGGTTTTCTCGGCCCCTGGTGGTCCGAGGTCGTTCCCGCTACACAGATTCATGCGCCAGGGCGTCCTGCACATAATTCACTTTGGTTTATTGCGCTATCTCTAAAAGCACCCAAGATATCACCAGATATATATTTTATTTTCCCCTGACCCTGAGTGTCCGGCCCAATGAGACTGTGGTTTTCTCGGCCCCTGGTAGTCCGAGCTCGATCCCGCTGCCCAGAATCATGCGCCAGGGCCTCCTACAGATAATTCACTTTAGTTTATTGCGCTATCTCTAATGGCACCCAAGATTTAACCAGATATATATTGGATTTTTCCCCGACCCTGAGTGTCCGGCCCCATGAGACGGTGGTTTTCTCGGCCCCTAGTGGTCCGAGGTCGTTCCTGCTGCACAGATTCATTCGCCAGTGCCTCCTACAGACAATGCACTTTGATTTATTGCGCTATCTCTAATAGCACCCTAGATATCACCAGATATATGCTGGATTTTTCCCCTGACCCTGACTGTCCGGCCCCATGTGTCGGTGGTTTTCCCGGCCCCTGGTGGTCCGAGGTCGTTGCCGCTGCACAGATTCATGCGCCAGGGCCTCCTGCAGATAATTCACTTTGGTTTATTGCGCTATCTCTAATAGCACCCGATATATCACCAGATATATATTGGATTTTTCCCCTGACCCTGAGTGTCCGGCCCCATGAGACTGTGGTTTTCTCGGCCCCTGGTGGTCCGAGGTCGTTCCCGCCGCACAGATTCATGCGCCAGGGCCTCCTGCAGATAATTCACTTTGGTTTATTGGGCTATCTCTAATAGCACCCGAGATATCACCAGATATATATTGGATTTTTTCCTGACCCTTTGCGTCCGGCCCCATGAGACGGTGGTTGTCTCGGCCCCTGGTGTTCCGAGGTCGTTCCCGCTGCACAGATTCATGCGCCAGGGCATCCTGCAGATAATTCACTTTGGTTTATTGCGCTATCTCTAATAGCACCCGAGTTATCACCAGATATATATTGGATTTTTCCTCGACCCTGAGTGTCCGGCCCCATGAGACGGTGGTTTTCTCGGCCCCTGGTGGTCGGAGGTCGTTCCCGCTGCACAGATTCATGCGCCAGGGCCTCCTGCAGATAATTCACTTTGGTTTATTGCGCTATCTCTAATAGCACCCGATATATCACCAGATATATATTGGATTTTTCCCCTGACCCTGAGTGTCCGGCCCCATGAGACTGTGGTTTTCTCGGCCCCTGGTGGTCCGAGGTCGTTCCCGCCGCACAGATTCATGCGCCAGGGCCTCCTGCAGATAATTCACTTTGGTTTATTGCGCTATCTCTAATAGCACCCGAGATATCACCTGATATATATTTGATTTTTCCTCGACCCTGAGTGTCCGGCCCCATGAGACGGTGGTTTTCTCGGCCCCTGGTGGTCGGAGGTCGTTCCCGCTGCACAGAATCGTGCGCCAGGGCATCCTGTAGACAATGCACTTTGATTTATTGCGCAATCTCTAATAGCACCCGAGTTATCACCAGATATATATTGCATTTTTCACTGACCCTGAGTGTCCGGCCCCATGAGACGGTGGTTCTCTCGGCCCCTGGTGGTCCAAGGTCGTTCCCGCTGCCCAGATTCATGCGCCAGGGCCGCCTACAGATAATTCACTTTGGTTTATTGCGCTATCTCTAATGGCACCCAAGATATAACCAGATATATATTGGATTTTTCCCCGACCCTGAGTGTCCGGCCCCATGAGACGGTGGTTTTCTCGGCCCCTAGTGGTCCGAGGTCGTTCCTGCTGCACAGATTCATTCGCCAGTGCCTCCTACAGACAATGCACTTTGATTTATTGCGCTATCTCTAATAGCACCCTAGATATCACCAGATATATGCTGGATTTTTCCCTGACCCTGACTGTCCGGCCCCATGTGTCGGTGGTTTTCTCGGCCCCTGGTGGTCCGAGGTCGTTGCCGCTATACAGATTCATGTGACAGGGCATCCTGCAGACAATACACTTTGATTTATCGCGCTATCTATAATAGCACCCGAGATATCACCAGATATATATTGGATTTTTCCCTGACCATGAGTGTCCGGCCCCATGAGACGGTGGTTTTCTCGGCCCCTGGTGGTCCGAAGTCGTTCCCGCTGCACAGATTCATGCGCCATGGCCTCCTGCAGATAATTCACATTGGTTTTTTTGAGCTATCTCTAAGAGCACCCGAGATATCATGAGATACATCCTGGATTTTTACATGACCTTGGGTGTCCGGCCCCATGTGTCTGTGATTTTCTCGGACCCTGGTGGTCCGACGTCGTTCCTGCTGCTCAGATTCATGCGCCAGGGCCTCCTACAGACAATGCACTTTGATTTATTGCGCTATCTCTAATAGCACCCGAGATATCATCAGATACATCCTGGATTTTTACATGACCTTGGGTGTCCGGCACCATGTGTCGGTGGTTTTCTCGGCCCCTTCTGGTCCGAGGTCGTTCCCGATGCACAGATTCATGCCCCAGGGCCCCCTGCAGATATTTCACTTTGGTTTAGTGCGCTATCTCTAATAGCACCCGAGATATCATCAGATACATCCTGGATTTTTACATGACCTTGGTTGTCCGGCACCATGTTTCGGTGGTTTTCTCGGCCCCTGGTGGTCCGAGGTCGTACCCGCTGCACAGGTTCATGCGCCCGGGCCTCCTACAGACAATGCACTTTGATTTATTGCGCTATCTGTAAGAGCACCCGAGATATCACCAGATATATATTGGATTTTTCCCTGACAATGAGTGTCCGGCCCCATGAGACGGTGGCTTTCTCGGCCCTTGGTGGCCCGAGGTCGTTCCCGCTTCACAGATTCATGCGCCAGGGCCTCCTACAGATGATGCACTTTGATTTATTGCGCTATCTCTAATAGCACCCGAGATATCACCAGATACATCCTGGATTTTCACATGACCTTGGGTGTCCGGCACCATGTGTCGGTGGTTTTCTCGGCCCCTGGTGGTCCCAGGTCGTTCCCGCTGCTTACATTCATGCGCCAGGGCCCCCTGCAGATAGTTCACTTTGGTTTAGTGCGCTATCTGTAATAGCACCCGAGATATCACCAGATATATAATGGATTTTTCCCTGACCCTGACAGTCCGGCCCCATGAGTCGGTGGTTTTCTCGGCCCCTGGTTGTCCGAGGTCGTTCCCGCTTCACAGATTCAAGCGCCCGGGCCTCCTACAGATAATTCACTTTGGTTTAGTGTACTATCTCTAATAGCACCCGAGATATTACCAGATATATATTGGATTTTTCCCCGACCCTGAGTGTCCGGCCCCATGAGACGGTGGTTTTCTCTGCCCCTGGTGGTGCGAGGTCGTTCCTGCTGCACAGGTTCATGCGCCAGGGCCCCATGCAGATAATTCACTTTGGTTTATTGCGCTATCTGTAATTGCACCCGCGATATCACCTGATATATGCTGGATTTTTACATGACCTTGGGTGACGGATACCGAACATCTGTAATTTTCTCGGCCCCTGGTTTTCCGAGGCCGTTCCTGCTGCCCAGATTCATGCGCAAGGGCCTCATAAGGACAATGCACTTTGATTTATTGCGCTATCTGTAATAGCACCCGAGATATCACCAGGTAGATATTGGATTTTGCACTGACCCTGAGTGTCCGGCACCATATGTCGGTGGTTTTCTCGGGCCCTGGTTGTCTAAGTTCGTTCCCGCTGCACAGATTCATGCGCCAGGGCCTCCAGCAGACAATTCACTTTGGTTTATTGCGCTATCTCTAATAGCGCCCGAAATATCACCAGGTATATACTGGATTTTTCCCCGACCCTGACGTTCCGGCCCCATGAGACGGTCATTTTCTCGGCCCCTGGTGGTCCGAGGTCGCTCCCGCTGCACAGAATCATGCGCCAGGTCTTCCTGCAGACAATGCACTCTGATTTATTGCGCTATCTCTAATAGCACCCGAGATATCACCAGATGTATATTGGATTTTCCCCTGTCCCTGAGTGTCCGGCCCCATGAGACGGTGGTTTTCTCGGCACCTGGTGGTCCGAGGTCGTTCCCGCTGCACAGATTCATGCACCACGGCCCCATGCAGATAATTCACTTTGGTTTAGTGCGCTATCTGTAAGAGCACACGAGATATCACCAGATATATATTGGATTTTTCCCCGACCCTGAGTGTCCGGCCCCATGAGACGGTGGTTTTCTCTGCCCCTGGTGGACCCAGGTCGTTCCCACTGCACAGACTCATGCGCCAGGGCCCCATGCAGATAATTCACTTTGGTTTATTGCGCTATCTCTAATAGCACCCGAGATATCACCAAATATATATTGGATTTTACCCTGACCCTGACAGTCCGGCCCCATGAGTCGCTGGCTTTCTCGGGCCCTCGTTGTCTAAGTTCGTTCCTGCTGCACAGATTCATGCGCCAGCGCCCCCTGCAGACAATGCACTTTGGTTTATTGCGCAATCTCTAATAGTACCCGAGATACCACCAGATATATATTTGATTTTACCCGGACCCTGACAGTCCGGCCCCATGTGTCGGTGGTTTTCTCGGGCCCTGGTGGTCCGAGGTCGTTCCCGCTGCACAGATTCATGCGCCAGGGCCTCCTGCAGACAATGCACTTTGGTTTATTGCGCTGTCTCTAATAGCACCCTAGATACCGCCAGATATATATTGGATTTTTCCCCGACCCTAACAGTACGGCCCCATGAGACGGTGGTTTTCTCGGTCCCTGGTTGTCCGATCTCGATCCTGCTGCACAGGTTCATGCGCCAGGTCCACCTGCAGACAATTCACTTTGGTTTATTGCGCTATCTGTAATATCACCCGAGATATCACCAGATATATATTGAATTTTCCACTGACCCTGAGTGTCCGGCCCCATGAGACGGTGGTTTTCTCGGACCCTGGTGGACCGAGGTTGTTCTCGCTGCACAGATTCATGCGCCAGGGCCTGCTGCAGATAATTCACTTTGATTTATTGCGCTATTTCTAATAGCACCCGAGATATCACAAGATATATATTGGATCTTTCCCTGACCCTAACAGTACGGCCCCATCAGACGGTGGTTTTCTCGGCCCCTAGTCGTCCGAGGTCGTTCCCGCTGCACAGATTCATGCGCCAGGGCCTCCTACAGACAATGCACTTTGTTTTATCGCGCTATCTCTAATAGCACCCGAGATATCACCAGATATATATTGGATCTTTCCCTGACCCTGACAGTCCGGCCCATTGTGTCGGTGGTTTACTCGGCCCCTGCTGGTCCGAGGTCGATCCCGCTGCACAGATTCATGCGCCAGGGCCTCCTACAGACAATGCACTTTGATTTATTGCGCTATCTGTAATAGCACCCGAGATATCACCAGATATATGCCGGATTTTTACATGACCTTGGGCGACGGATACCGAAAAGCTGTAATTTTCTCGGCCCCTGGTGGTCCGAGGTCGTTCCTGCTGCACAGATTCATGCGCCAGGGCCCCCTGCAGACAATGCACTTTGGTTTATTGCGCAATCTCTAATAGTACCCGAGATACCACCAGATATATATTTGATTTTACCCGGACCCTGACAGTCCGGCCCCATGTGTCGGTGGTTTTCTCGGGCCCTGGTGGTCCGAGGTCGTTCCCGCTGCACAGATTCATGCGCCAGGGCCTCCTGCAGACAATGCACTTTGGTTTATTGCGCTGTCTCTAATAGCACCCTAGATACCGCCAGATATATATTGGATTTTTCCCCGACCCTAACAGTACGGCCCCATGAGACGGTGGTTTTCTCGGCCCCTGGTGTTACGAGGTCGTTCCCGCTGCATAGATTCATGCGCCATGGCCCCCTGCAGATAATTCACTTTGGTTTAGTGCGCTACCTGTAAGAGCACCCGAGATATCACCAGATATATATTGAATTTTCCCCTGACCCTGAGTGTCCGGCCCCATGAGACGGTGGTTTTCTCGGTCCCTGGTTGTCCGATCTCGATCCTGCTGCACAGGTTCATGCGCCAGGTCCACCTGCAGACAATTCACTTTGGTTTATTGCGCTCATCTGTAATATCACACGAGATATCACCAGATATATATTGAATTTTCCACTGACCCTGAGTGTCCGGCCCCATGAGACGGTGGTTTTCTCGGACCCTGGTGAACCGAGGTTGTTCTCGCTGCACAGATTCATGCGCCAGGGCCTCCTGCAGATAATTCACTTTGGTTTATTGCGCTATCTCTAATAGCACCCGAGATAACACCAGATATATATTGGATTTTTTCCTGACCCTGTGCGTCCGGCCCCATGAGACGGTGGTTGTCTCGGCCCCTGGTGTTCCGAGGTCGTTCCCGCTGCACAGATTCATGCGCCAAGGCCTCCTGCAGATAATTCACTTTGGTTTATTGCGCAATCTCTTATAGCACCCGAGATATCACCAGATATATATTGGATTTTCCCATGACCCTGAGTGTCCGGCCCCATGAGACTGTGGTTTTCTCGGCCCCTGGTGGTGCGAGGTCGTTCCCGCCGTAGAGATTCATGCGCCAGGGCCTCCTACAGACAATGCACTTTGATTTATTGCGCAATCTGTAATAGCACCCGAGATATCACCAGATATATATTGGATTTTTCCCAGACCCTGTGTGTCCAGCCCCATGAGACGGGGGTTTTCTCGGCCCCTGGTGGTCGGAGGTCGTTCCCGCTGCACAGACTCATGCGCCAGGGCCTCCTACAGACAATGCACTTTGATTTATTGCGCAATCTGTAATAGCACCCGAGATATCACCAGATATATATTGGATTTTCCCCTGACCCTGAGTGTCCGGCCCCATGAGACTGTGGTTTTCTCGGCCCCTGGTGGTCCGAGGTCGTTCCCGCCGTAGAGATTCTTGCGCCAGGGCCTCCTGCAGATAATTCACTTTGGTTTATTGCGCTATCTCTAATAGCACCCGAGATACCACCAGATATATATTGGATTTTCCCCTGACCCTGAGTGTCCGGCCCCATGAGACGGTGGTTGCCTCGGCCCCTGGTGTTCCGAGGTCGTTCCCGCTGCACAGATTCATGCGCCAGGGCCTCCTGCAGATAATTCACTATGGTTTATTGCGCAATCTGTAATAGCACCCGAGATATCACCAGATATATATTGGATTTTTTCGTGACCCTGTGCGTCCGGCCCCATGAGACGGTGGTTGTCTCGGCCCCTGGTGGTCCGAGGTCGTTCCCGCTGCACAGATTCATGCGCCAGGGCATCCTCCAGATAATTCACTTTGGTTTATTGCGCTATCTCTAATAGGACCCGAGATATCACCAGATATATATTGGATTTTCCCCTGACCCTCAGTGTCCGGCCCCATGAGACTGTGGTTTTCTCGGCCCCCGGTGGTGCGAGTACGTTCCCGCTGCACAGACTCATGCGCCAGGGCCCCATGCAGATAATTCACTTTGGTTTAGTGCGCTGTCTGTAAGAGCACCCGAGGTATCACCAGATATATATTGGATTTTCCCCTGACCCTGAGTGTCCGGCCCCATGAGACGGTGGTTTTCTCGGCCTCTGGTGATCCGAGATCGTTCCCGCTGCACAGATTCATGCGCCAGGGCCTCCTGCAGATAATTCTCTTGGGTTTATTGCGCAATCTCTTATAGCACCCGAGATATCACCAGATGTATATTGGATTTTCCCCTGTCCCTGAGTGTCCGGCCCCATGAGACGGTGGTTTTCTCGGCACCTGGTGGTCCGAGGTCGTTCCCGCTGCACAGATTCATGCACCACGGCCCCATGCAGATAATTCACTTTGGTTTAGTGCGCTATCTGTAAGAGCACACGAGATATCACCAGATATATATTGGATTTTTCCCCGACCCTGAGTGTCCGGCCCCATGAGACGGTGGTTTTCTCTGCCCCTGGTGGACCGAGGTCGTTCCCGCTGCACAGACTCATGCGCCAGGGCCCCATGCAGATAAGTCACTTTGGTTTATTGCGCTATCTCTAATAGCACCCGAGATATCACCAAATATATATTGGATTTTACCCTGACCCTGACAGTCCGGCCCCATGAGTCGGTGGCTTTCTCGGGCCCTGGTTGTCTAAGTTCGTTCCTGCTGCACAGATTCATGCGCCAGCGCCCCCTGCAGACAATGCACTTTGGTTTATTGCGAAATCTCTAATAGTACCCGAGATACCACCAGATATATATTTGATTTTACCCGGACCCTGACAGTCCGGCCCCATGTGTCGGTGGTTTTCTCGGGCCCTGGTGGTCCGAGGTCGTTCCCGCTGCACAGATTCATGCGCCAGGGCCTCCTGCAGACAATGCACTTTGGTTTATTGCGCTGTCTCTAATAGCACCCTAGATACCGCCAGATATATATTGGATTTTTCCCCGACCCTAACAGTACGGCCCCATGAGACGGTGGTTTTCTCGGCCCCTGGTGTTCCGATCTCGATCCTGCTGCACAGGTTCATGCGCCAGGTCCACCTGCAGACAATTCACTTTGGTTTATTGCGCTATCTGTAATATCACCCGAGATATCACCAGATATATATTGAATTTTCCACTGACCCTGAGTGCCCGGCCCCATGAGACGGTGGTTTTCTCGGACCCTGGTGGACCGAGGTTGTTCTCGCTGCACAGATTCATGCGCCAGGGCCTGCTGCAGATAATTCACTTTGATTTATTGCACTATTTCTAATAGCACCCGAGATATCACCAGATATATATTGGATTTTTCCCTTACCCTGAGTGTCCGGCCCCATGAGACGGTGGTTTTCTAGGCCGCTGGTTGTCCGAGGTCGTTCCCGCTGCACAGATTTATGCGCCAGGGCCTCCTGCAGATAATTCACTATGGTTTATTGCGCTTTCTCTAATAGCACCCGAGATAACATCAGATACATCCTGGATTTTTACATGACCTTGGGTGTCCGGCCCCATGTGGCGGACGTTTTCTCGGCCCCTGGTGATTCGAGGTCGCTCCTGCTACACAGATTCATGCGCCAGGGCCTCTTGCAGACAATGCACTTTGATTCATCGCGCTATCTGTAATAGTACCCGAGATATCACCAGATATGTATTGGATTTTTCCCTGACCCTGAGTGTCCTGCCCCATGAGACGGTTCTTTTCTCGGCACCTGGTGGCCCGAGGTCGTTCCCGCTGCACAGATTCATGCGCCAGGGCCTCCTGCAGATAATTCACTTTGGTTTATTGCGCTGTCTCTAATAGCACACGAGATACCACCAGATATATATTGGTTTTTTCCCTGACCCTAACAGTACGGCCCCATCAGACGGTGGTTTTCTCGGCCCCTAGTGGTCCGAGGTCGTTCCCGCTGCACAGATTCATGCGCCAGGGCCTCCTACAGACAATGCACTTTGTTTTATCGCGCTATCTCTAATAGCACCCGAGATATCACCAGATATATATTGGATCTTTCCCTGACCCTGACAGTCCGGCCCATTGTGTCAGTGGATTACTCTGCCCCTGCTGGTCCGAGGTCGATCCCGCTGCACAGATTCATGCGCCAGGGCCTCCTACAGACAATGCACTTTGATTTATTGCGCTATCGGTAATAGCACCCGAGATATCACCAGATATATGCCGGATTTTTACATGACCTTGGGCGACGGATACCTAAAAGCTGTAATTTTCTCGGCCCCTGGTGGTCCGAGGTCGTTCCTGCTGCACAGATTCATGCGCCAGGGCCCCCTGCAGACAATGCACTTTGGTTTATTGCGCAATCTCTAATAGTACCCGAGATACCACCAGATATATATTTGATTTTACCCGGACCCTGACAGTCCGGCCCCATGTGTCGGTGGTTTTCTCGGGCCCTGGTGGTCCGAGGTCGTCCCGCTGCACAGATTCATGCGCCAGGGCCTCCTGCAGACAATGCACTTTGGTTTATTGCGCTGTCTCTAATAGCACCCTAGATACCGCCAGATATATATTGGATTTTTCCCCGACCCTAACAGTACGGCCCCATGAGACGGTGGTTTTCTCGGCCCCTGGTGTTCCGAGGTCGTTCCCGCTGCACAGATTCATGCGCCATGGCTCCCTGCAGATAATTCACTTTGGTTTAGTTCGCTACCTGTAAGAGCACCCGAGATATCACCAGATATATATTGAATTTTCCCCTGACCCTGAGTGTCCGGCCCCATGAGACGGTGGTTTTCTCGGTCCCTGGTTGTCCGATCTCGATCCTGCTGCACAGGTTCATGCGCCAGGTCCACCTGCAGACAATTCACTTTGGTTTATTGCGCTATCTGTAATATCACCCGAGATATCACCAGATATATATTGAATTTTCCACTGACCCTGAGTGTCCGGCCCCATGAGACGGTGGTTTTCTCGGACCCTGGTGGACCGAGGTTGTTCTCGCTGCACAGATTCATGCGCCAGGGCCTGCTGCAGATAATTCACTTTGATTTATTGCACTATTTCTAATAGCACCCGAGATATCACCAGATATATATTGGATCTTTCCCTGACGCTGACAGTCCGGCCCATTGTGTCAGTGGTTTACTCGGCCCCTGCTGGTCCGAGGTCGATCCCGCTGCACAGATTCATGCGCCAGGGCCTCCTACAGACAATGCTCTTTGATTTATTGCGCTATCTGTAATAGCACCCGAGATATCACCAGATATATATTGAATTTTCCCCTGACCCTGAGTGTCCGGCCCAATGAGACGGTGGTTTTCTCGGTCCCTGGTTGTGCGATCTCGATCCTGCTGCACAGGTTCATGCACCAGGGCCTCCTGCAGACAATGCACTTCGATTTATCGCGCTATCTGTAATAGTGCCCGAGATATCACCAGATATATATTGGATTTTTCCCTTACCCTGAGTGTCCGGCCCCATGAGACGGTGGTTTTCTAGGCCGCTGGTTGTCCGAGGTCGTTCCCGCTGCACAGATTTATGCGCCAGGGCCTCCTGCAGATAATTCACTATGGTTTATTGCGCTTTCTCTAATAGCACCCGAGATATCATCAGATACATCCTGGATTTTTACATGACCTTGGGTGTCCGGCCCCATGTGGCGGACGTTTTCTCGGCCCCTGGTGATTCGAGGTCGCTCCTGCTACACAGATTCATGCGCCAGGGCCTCTTGCAGACAATGCACTTTGATTCATCGCGCTATCTGTAATAGCACCCGAGATATCACTAGATATGTATTGGATTTTTCCCTGACCCTGAGTGTCCTGCCCCATGAGACGGTTCTTTTCTCGGCACCTGGTGGCCCGAGGTCGTTCCCGCTGCACAGATTCATGCGCCAGGGCCTCCTGCAGATAATTCACTTTGGTTTATTGCGCTGTCTCTAATAGC
Organism: Nomia melanderi; assembly: GCF_051020985.1. Lineage (NCBI taxonomy): Eukaryota > Metazoa > Arthropoda > Insecta > Hymenoptera > Halictidae > Nomia > Nomia melanderi. The sequence continues at coordinate 21,395 of NW_027475320.1, read as the reverse complement.
ACCCGAGATACCACCAGATATATATTGGTTTTTTCCCTGACCCTAACAGTACGGCCCCATCAGACGGTGGTTTTCTCGGCCCCTGGTGGTCCGAGGTCGTTCCCGCTGCACAGATTCATGGGCCAGGGCCTCCTGCAGACAATGCACTTTGGTTTATTGCGCTGTCTCTAATAGCGCCCGAAATATCACCAGGTATATACTGGATTTTTCCCCGACCCTGACGTTCCGGCCCCATGAGACGGTCATTTTCTCGGCCCCTGGTGGTCCGAGGTCGCTCCCGCTGCACAGAATCATGCGCCAGGTCTTCCTGCAGACAATGCACTCTGATTTATTGCGCTATCTGTAATAGCACCCGAGATATCACCAGATGTATATTGGATTTTCCCCTGTCCCTCAGTGTCCGGCCCCATGAGGCGGTGGTTTTCTCGGCACCTGGTGGTCCGAGGTCGTTCCCGCTGCACAGATTCATGCACCAGGTCCCCATGCAGATAATTCTCTTTGGTTTAGTGCGCTATCTGTAAGAGCACACGAGATATCACCAGATATATATTGGATTTTTCCCCGACCCTGAGTGTCCGGCCCCATGAGACGGTGGTTTTCTCTGCTCCTGGTGGTGCGAGGTCGTTCCTGCTGCACAGGTTCATGCGCCAGGGCCCCATGCAGATAATTCACTTTGGTTTATTCCGCTATCTGTAATTGCACCCGCGATATCACCAGATATATGCTGGATTTTTACATGACCTTGGGTGACGGATACCGAACATCTGTAATTTTCTCGGCCCCTGGTTTTCCGAGGCCGTTCCTGCTGCCCAGATTCATGCGCTAGGGCCTCATACGGACAATGCACTTTGATTTATTGCGCTATCTGTAATAGCACCCGAGATATCACCAGGTATATATTGGATTTTGCACTGACCCTGAGTGTCCGGCACCATATGTCGGTGGTTTTCTCGGTCCCTGGTGGTCCGAGGTCGATCCTGCTGCACAGATTCATGCGCCAGGGCCTCCTGCAGACAATGCAATTTGATTTATTGCTCTATCTCTACTAGCACCCGAGATATCAACAGATATATGCTGGATTTTTACATGACCTTGGGTGACGGATACAGGAAATCTGTAATTTTCTCGGCCCCTGGTGGTCCGAGGTCGTTCCTGCTGCACAGATTCATGCGCAAGGTCCACCTACGGACAATGCACTTTGGTTTATTGCGTTATCTCTAATAACACCCGAGATAACACCAGATATATATTGGATTTTACCCTGACCCTGACAGTCCGGCCCCATGAGTCGGTGGTTTTCGCGGGCCCTGGTTGTCTAAGTTCGTTCCCGCTGCACAGATTCATGCGCAAGGGCCTCCTACGGACAATGCACTTTTGTTTATTGCTCTATCTCTAATAGCACCCGAGATATCACCAGATATATGCTGGATTTTTACATGACCTTGGGTGTCCGGCCCCATGCGTCGGTGGTTTTCTCGACCCCTGGTGGTCCGAGGTCGATCCCGCTGCACCCATTCATGCGCGAGGGCCTCCTCCAGACAATGCACGTTGATTTATTGCGCTATCTCTAATACCACCCGAGATATCACCAGATATACGCTGGATTTTCACATGACCTTGGTTGACGGATTCCGAATATCTGTAATTTTCTCGGCCCCTGGTGGACCGAGGTCGTTCCCGCTGCACAGACTCATGCGCCAGGGCCCCATGCAGATAATTCACTTTGGTTTATTGCGCTATCTGTAATTGCACCCGAGATATCACCAGATATATGCTGGATTTTTACATGACCTTGGATGACGGATTCCGAATATCTGCAATTTTCGTGGCCCCTGGTGGTCCGAGGTCGTTCCTGCTGCACAGATTGATTCGCCAGTGCCTCCTACAGACTATGCACTTTGATTTACTGCGCTATATCTAATAGCACCCGAGATATCACCAGATATATATTGGATTTTTCCCTTACCCTGACAGTCCGGCCCCATGAGACGGTGGTTTTCTCGGCCCCTGGTGGTCCGAGGTCGTTCCCGCTGCACAGATTCATGCGCCAGGGCCTCCTGCAGACAATGCACTTTGATATATCGCGCTTTCTCTAATAGCACCCGAGATATCATCAGATACATCCTGGATTTTTCCCTGACCATGACAGTCCGGCCCCATGAGACGGTGATTTTCTCGGACCCTGGTGATCCGAGGTCGTTCCCACTGCACAGATTCATGCGCCAGGGTCTCCTGCAGATAATTCACTTTGGTTTATTGCGCTATCTCTAATAGCACCCGAGATATCACCAAATATATATTGGATTTTACCCTGACCCTGACAGTCCGGCCCCATGAGTCGGTGGTTTTCTCGGGCCCTGGTTGTCTAAGTTCGTTCCTGCTGCACAGATTCATGCGCCAGGGCCCCCTGCAGACAATGCACTTTGGTTTATTGCGCAATCTCTAATAGTACCCGAGATACCACCAGATATATATTTGATTTTACCCGGATCCTGACAGTCCGGCCCCATGTGTCGGTGGTTTTCTCGGGCCCTGGTGGTCCGAGGTCTTTCCCGCTGCACAGATTCATGCGCCAGGGCCTCCTGCAGGCAATGCACTTTAATTTATCGCGCTATCTGTTATAGCACCCGAGAAAGCACCATATACATGCTGGATTTTTACATGACTTTGGGTGACGGATACCGAAAATCTGTAATTTTCTCGGCCCCTGGTGGTCCGAGGTCGTTCCCGCTGCCCAGATTCATGGGCCAGGGCCTCCTACCGACAATGCATGCATATATGCATATATAAAGCTAATAAAATTATGTAAAACTACATAAAACTCTATAAAACTATATAACACTATAAAAAACAATATAAAACTGTATAAAACGGTATAAAACTATATAAAACTAACAAAACTATATAAAACTATTTAAAACTATATAAAACTAACACAACCATATAAAACTATATAAAACTACATAAAACTATACAAAACTATATAAAATTACTAAAACTATATAAAACTATATAAAACGATATAAAACTGTATAAAACTATATAAAACTATATAAAACTATATAAAACTATCTAAAACTATATAAAGCTATATAAAACTATGTAAAAGTATATGAAACTACATAAAACTATATAAAACTATACAAGACTATATAAAACTATATAAAACTATATAAAACTATGTAAAACTGTATAGAACTGTGTAAATCTACATAAAACTAAGGAAAACTATACAAAACTATATAAAAATATAAAAAACGATATAAAAATATATAAAACTATGTGAAACTAATAAAACTATGTAAAACTCTATAAACCTGTATTAAACTATATAAAACTATAAAAAACTATATAAAACTATATAAAACTATATAAATCTATATAAAACTATGTAAAACTAATGAAACTATATTAAACTACATAAAACTGTATAAAACTATATAAAACTATATAAAACTATGTAAAACTAATAAAACTACATGGAAATATACCAAAGTATATGAAACTACTAAAACTATATAAAACTACATAAAACTATATAAAACTGTATAAAACTATATAAAACCACACAAAACTTCACAATACTATATATAACTGCATAGCACAATGTAAAAGGTGAAATACAATAAAAAGGAATACAAAACAATGTAAAACGGCGTAAAACAACATAATACTATAGAAACATGTATAATACTACTTAAAACTGTATAAAATAACATAGAACTATAATATACTATACAATACTGTATAAAACTGTATAAAATTATAGAAAACTCGCAAAACACAGTTCCAGATCGCTTCTCGGCATTATGTTTAATATCTACGTGTGCTCGCATAACACGGATCCAGATCGCCGCTCGGCATTATGGCAAAGATCGAAGTTTAATCGCATAACACACATCCAGATCGCTTCTCGGCCTTAAGGCTAAGATCAAAGTGTACTCGCTTAACACATATCCAGACGGCTTCTCGGCCTTATGGCTATCATCAAAGTGTACTCGCATAACACACATCCAGATCGCTTCCCGGCCTAACGTCTCAGCTCAAAGTGTACTTGAATAACCCAAATCCAGATCGCTCCTCGGCCTTAAGGCTAAGATCAAAGTGTACACGAATAACCCATATCCAGATCGCTGCTCGGCCGCATGGCTAAGGTCAAAGTGTACTCGACTAACCCAAATCCAGAACGCTTCTCGGACTTATAGCTAAGATCAAAGTGTACTGGCATAACAAACATCCAGATCGCTTCGCGGCCTCATGGCTAAGATCAAAGTGTACTCGCATAACACACATCCAGATCGCTTCTCGGCCATATGACCAAGATCAAAGTGTACTCGCATAGCACACATCCAGATCGCTTCTCGGCATTGTGGCTAGGATCAAAGTGTACTCGCATATCACACGTCCAGGTCGCTTCACCGTCTTATGGCTCAGATCAAACTGTAGTCGAATAACCCAAATCCAGATCGCTTCTAGGCCTCATAGCTAAGATCAAAGTGTACTCGCATGACACATCTCCAGATCGCTTCTCGGCCTTATGGCTAAGATCAAAGTGTACTCGAAAAAACCGTATCCAGTTAGCTTCTCGGCCTTATGGCTAAGATCAAAGTGTACTCGCATAACCCAAATCCAGTTCGCTACTCGGCCTTATGCCTAAGATGAAAGTCTACTCGCATGACACACATCCAGATCGCTTGTCGGCTGTATGGCTAAGATCAATGTGTACACGAATAACCCAAATCCAGGTCGCTTCTCGGCCTTATCGCTAAGATCAAAGTGTACTCGAATAACCGACATCCAGATCGATTTTTGACCTTATGGCTAAGATCAAATTGTACTCGCATAACCCAAATCCAGATCGCTTCTAGGCCTTATGGCTACGATCAAAGTGTACCCGAATAACCCAAATCCAGATCGCTACTCGGCCTTGTGGCTAAGATCAAAGCGTACTCGTATAACGCACATACAGATCGCTTCTAGCCCTTATGGCTAATAAGGCTTATATAGTTTTATTTAGTTTTATAAGGTTTCATATTGTTTTCTTAGTTTTATATAGGTATATATAGTTTTATATAGAGTTATACAGTTTTACATAGTTTTATATAGCTTTATATAGTTCTATATAGTTTTATATAGTTGTATATAGTTTTAATAGAATTTCATTGTTTCATATGCTTTTATATAGTTCTATATCGTTTTACATCGTTTTATATAGTTTTATTTAGTTTTATGTAGTTTTACATAGTTTTATACAGTTTTATATCGTTTTATATAGTTTTATATAGTTTTAGTAATTTCATATAGTTTTGTATAGTTATATATAGTTTTATATAGTTTTATATAGTTTTATATAGTTTTGTATCGTTTTATATATTTTTATATAGTTTTATATAATTTTCCTTAGTTTTATGTAGATTTACATAGTTTTATATAGTTTTAGATAGTTTCATATAGTTTTATTAGTTTTAGATAGTTTTATATAGTTTTATATACATTCATATAGTTGTATATAGATTTATTAATTTTATGTAGTTTTATGTAGTTTTATAGAATTTTACTTAGTTTTATATAGATTTATTAGTTTTATATGGATTTCTATAGTTTTATACAGTTTTATAGAGTTTTACATAGTTTTATAATGTTTTATACAGTTTTGTTAGTTTTCCATAGTTTTATATAGTTTCATATAGATATATATAGTTTCTTATAGTTTTATTAGTTTCATTAGTTTGATATAGTTTTATACAGTTTCATATAGTTTTATATAGATTTACATAGCTTTACATACTTTTATATACTTTTATTAGTTTTACAAAGCTTTATATAGTTTTATATAACTCTATATAATTTTATATAGTTTTGTATAGTTTTATATAGTTTAATATAGTTTTATATTGTTTTATATAGTTTTATATAGTTCTATGTAGTTTTAAATAATTTTATATAGTTTTATATTTTTGTATTTTTGTTTATACATTTCTATTGGTTCCATATAGTTTTATATGGCTTTATAACGTTTTATATAGGTTTTTACAGTTTTATATAGTTTTATACTGCTTTACATTGATTTATGTTGTTTTATACTGTTTTATATAAGTTAATCGATTTATATAGTTTTATTTTAGTTTTATAGAGTTTTATATAGTTTTATATAGATTGATATTGTTTTATGTAGTTTTATATAATTAAAATATGGTTATAATAGATTTCCATAGCTTTAAATAGTTTTATATAATCGTATATTGTTTTCATAGTTTTATTAGTGGTATTCTTTTTATGAGAGGCGATCTGGATGTGTGTAATGAGAGTACACTTTGATCTTAGCCATAAGGCCGAGAAGCGATCTGTATTTGGGTTATTCGAGTACACAGTGATGTTAGCCATAAGGCCGGTAAGCGATCTGGATTAGTGTTATGCGAAAACACTTTGCTCTTAGCCTTAACGCCGAGAAGCAATCTGGATATGGATTATGTGAGGAAACTTTCATCTTAGCCATAAGGCCGAGAAGCGATCTGGATTTGGGTTATGCGGGTGCACTTGATCTTAGCCATACCGTCGAGCAGAGATCTGCATTTGAGTTATTCGTGTACAATTTGATCTTAGCCGTAATGCCGAGAAGCGTTCTGCATGTGTGTTATGCGAGTACACTCTGATCTTAGCCATACGGCCGAGCAGCGATCTGGATTAGGGTTATTCGTGTACACTTTGATCTTGGCCATAAGGCCCAGAAGCGTTCTGGATGTGTGTTATGCGAATACACTTTGCTCTTAGCCATAAGGCCGAGAAGCGATCTGGATGCGTTTTATGCGTGTACACTTTCATCTTAGTTATAAGGCCGAGAAGCGATGTGGATTCGGGTTATTCGGGTAAACTTTGATCTTAGCCATAAGCCCGTGAAGCGTTCTGTATGTGTGTTATTCCAGTACACTATTACCTTAGCCATAATGCCGAGAAGCGATCTGGATTTGGGGTAATCGAGTACACTTTGATCTTTGCCATATGGCCTAGAAGCGATCTGGATTTGGGTTATTCGCGTACACTTTGATCTTAGCCATAAGCCCGTAAAGCGTTCTGGATGTTTGTTATGCGAGTACACTTTGATCTTAGCCATAAGCCCGTGAAGCGTTCTGTATGTGTGTTATTCGAGTACACTATTACCTTAGCCATAAGGCCGAGAAGCGTCCTGGATTAGGGTTATGCGAGTACACTTTGATCTTAGCCATAAGGCGGAGCAGCGATCTGGATGTGTGTTATGCGAGTACAGTTTGATGTTAGCCATAAGGGCGAGAAGTGATCTGGATGTGTGTTATGCTAGTACGCTCTTATCTTAGCCATACGGCCGAGAAGCGATCTGGATGTGTGTCATGCGAGTATACTTTGATCTTAGGCATGAGGCCGAGAATCGATATGGATGTTTGTTATGCGAGTACAATCTGATCTTATCCGTAAGGCCGAGAATCGATCTGGATGTTTGTCGTGTGAGTACACTTTGATCTTACCCATAAGGCCGAGAAGCGATCTGGATGTGTGTTATGCGATTACACTTTGATCTTAGCCATACGGCCGAGAAAGGATCTAGATATGTGTTATGCGAGTATACTTTGACCTTAGCCATAAACCAGTGAAGCGATCTGGATGTCTGTTATGCGAGTACACTTTGTACTTAGCCATAAGGCCGAGAAGCGATGTGAATGTGTGTTATGCGAGTACACTTTGTTCTTAGTCATAAGGCCGAGAAGTGATCTGCAGGTGTGTTATGCGAGTACACTTTGATCTTACCCATAAGGCAGAGCAGCGATTTGGATATGGGTTAATCGACTACCCTTTGATCTTTTCTATAAGGCCGAGAAGCGATCTGGATGTGTGTCATGTGAGTACACTTTGATCTTACCCATAAGGCCGAGCAGCGATTTGGATATGGGTTAATCGACTACACTTTGATCTTTTCCATAAGGCCGAGAAGCGATCTGGATGTGTGTCATGTGAGTACACTTTGATCTTACCCATAAGGCTGAGAAGGGATCTGGATGTGTGTTATGCGATTACACTTTGATCTTAGCCATACAGCCGAGAACCGATCTGGATTTGTTTTATGCGAGTATACTTTGACCTTAGCCATAAACCAGTGAAGCGATCTGGATGTGTGTTATGCGAGTACACTTTGATCTTAGCCATAAGGCCGAGAAGCGATCTGTATGTGTGTTATAAGGCGTTTATTTCAGAACATGTTCCCCCGGCCTTACATGCTTCGGCCGGGGTGGATACATAGTAGCGCCTTTATGGCGATGGCTAATTAATATATTAATTTTAGTTATGATAAAAGTTATCTAGAACCGCCTAGTTGCGGCCTTGGCTATATCGCATATAGATACATACAAGTAGATAGCTGAGTAGGCAAATAAACATAAATTAAAATAAAAGAATACGTTAAAATAATAAATAAATAAATAGATACATATAGATTAAGATTAGCGAATACAATAGAAATAACATAAATAAATAAATAAATAAATAAATAAATACATAAGTAAATGAATAAATAAATAAATGAATAAATAAATAAATCAATAAATGAATAAATGAATAAATGAATAAATGAATAAATGAATAAATGAATAAATGAATAAATGAATAAATGACTAAATGACTAAATGACTAAATGACTAAATGACTAAATGAATAAATGAATAAATGAATAAATGAATAAATGAATAAATGAATAAATGAATAAATGAATAAATGAATAAATGAATAAATGAATAAATGAATAAATGAATAAATGAATAAATGAATAAATGAATAAATGAATAAATGAATAAATGAATAAATGAATAAATGAATAAATGAATAAATGAATAAATGAATAAATGAATAAATGAATAAATGAATAAATGAATAAATGAATAAATGAATAAATGAATAAATGAATAAATGAATAAATGAATAAATGAATAAATGAATAAATGAATAAATGAATAAATGAATAAATGAATAAATGAATAAATGAATAAATGAATAAATGAATAAATGAATAAATGAATAAATGAATAAATGAATAAATGAATAAATGAATAAATGAATAAATGAATAAATGAATAAATGAATAAATGAATAAATGAATAAATGAATAAATGAATAAATGAATAAATGAATAAATGAATAAATGAATAAATGAATAAATGAATAAATAGATATATAGTTAAATAAATAGACAAATAAATAAATAAATAAATAAATAAATAAATAGAAAGTTAAATAAATAGACAAATACATAAATAAATAAATAAATAAATAAATAAATGGATAGTTAAATAAATAGACAAATAAATAAATAAATAAATAAATACATAAATAAAGAAATATATAAATAGCTAAAACAATGGACAAATAGGTGGATAAATAAATATGTAAATAGTTAAAACAATAAATAAGTAAATAATAATAAATAGATAAATAAATTGGCAAACACCTGGCTGTTACAGCTGTGGAAGGATAACTGTGCCATAATATGAAATGAATAGAAAGAGTACGAAAGTTGATAGATTAAAAAGAACCAGTGTCCCATCACTAGTAAAATAAGAAAACTAAAGATTGATAAAAAGCGGTTAAGTAATGTCAAAAGTCGATAAATAAAACAGAAGATTAAGAGGGATAGTTGAAAATATTAAAAGCAAAGTGCATAAGTATAGGTTGTTAGTTAAAATTCCATAGTTATTAAAATAATAAAATATAGCGCACAGACACTTGGTTAATGGTTAGGTATCAACTTTTGTACTTACCCTATCGCTGCCTCCGCCTGCTGCTCCTCTACCTAAGTCGGGGGAGTTGACCCCCGCAGTTCTTAAATGGGTCGGCCTGGATCAGGGGCCGGGACATCCTCAGTGAGGGCCTCGCGATACTGGCGAACTCCCGAGACGTGCTCCACGTAGATATCCCGGCTCCACCGGACAATATCCGACACAATGAGCCGGCGCATCAGAGATGCGTACCGATTACCGATACGCAAAATCTTCAACACCGACTCATTGGCCGGATCCCAGGAGCCGAGAGCACCGACGACGATCGCGGAGACCGCCACCCGATAACCGCGCCCTCCGAGAACGTCGGCCAGGGGCTTTTACTTCTGTATCTTTCGCGCCCTGGCCTCCTCGAATGAAATATATTCGTTCTCGAAGGGCACGGTAACATCGACGATGACGATGCTCCTTGAGGGCTCGTGCCTGACAACGATGTCAGGCCTAAGAGCCCCCAGATCCCCGTCGATGCCCTCGACCGTCCGGTTAACCCTTAATTCCCCTGGGAGCCGGCAGGCCTTAGCGATGCGGGAAACCACCGCATCGTGGCGAAGTTGCCAGGCCGCCGAATGCAGACGACAGTGGCAAAGGACGTGGGGAAGGGATTCGAGCTCGGGTGGTAGCTGCGCGCAGCACCGGTTCCAGGGCGAGGTTAAACGCCACAGGGCTCATCAGACAGCCCTGGCGCACCCCGGAGAGGATCGGAACGGGGTCGGTAAACCCGTCGGCTTTCAGCACCCGTGTGGTGCAACCGTGGTACATACTCTTCAGAATATTCTGAAGAGTAGAGGGAACCCCGGCCTCCACGAAGGATTGGTAGATGGAGGCGTGGGGGACCGAGCCGAACGCGTTCGCCAGGTCCAACCACGCCACCACTGCCTGACGCCGCCACCTGCGAGCGTCTGTAAGGGCCCCCTGCAGCACGAAGTTATGTTCATAACACCCCTCGTACGGCAAGAAGCCCTTTTGCGCGGGACTTAGGCGCTTGTTCTGGACCGACCACGCGACGAGACGGTCAGCCAGAACAGCGGCGGAGAGCTTCGGGGTCGTGTCAGATATGGCCAGCGGTCGCCAGTTTTGACAGGTCGTGGCTATCGCCCTTTTTGTGCACAAGCACAGTGTTGGAAATTTTCCAACACGAGGGGACCGACTCCAGACGAAGACACAAATTGAACAATGAGGTCAGCAAATGTGACCCCGGATCTGCCCTTTTTAGATCATTGTAAGTTAGACCGTCGGGACCGGGCGCAGAGTTTGTCATACGCCTGATCCGACGATCTACCTCACTCATTTTTAAGAGCTTCACCAAGGCCACATTGCTGGCCTCGTCTGGAGCCTCGATGGAAGGCGGGGGAGGCCTAGCTCCCAGGTTCCCCGCCGGTAAGTACATGTTGAGAAAGTACTCATGTACCCTGTCCTTAGGCACTTTGCAGTGCAAGGACGGGCCCATGAGCACCTCCTGAACAGCACGCCGGCGGTTCTGCCTGAAGAGCCGTTGTATCCGCGTAGCCTCCCTTACCTGGTCTCCCCGCGTTGGTCCACCTGCCAACACAGGACGATCGCGGTGACCGTTCGAACCGCGAGCCGCTTGGTCGCCCGACACGCCCCTAGCTCTCGCAAGCCGTTGGGGCCTATCCGTCCCGCCTCCTCTCGTGGTCGGTCCCCCGACTCTGAAGCCCTGCAGGTATGCTGCGATTTCCCTCGCAACATCCTCCAGCTGCTCCAGGGAGCCAGCGTTCTGCGCAATGCCGATCAGCAACTCTTTCTCCGAAGGAAACGCTTCCCCAACCAAAGGCCGGATGGCGCCCCTTCTTCGAGAGGAATGCCCGGATGCCGCAGGACGCCTGGGCTCACGAGGTCCCGAGGCACGCGAGGGTGCGGTCGTTCTGCGACTTCTCGCAGGTGCGATCGCCTCCGTCGCGGAGGCAGGAGCACCCCTCACGGTTACATCAACGGTGACGGGCCTCCGATTATTCCTACCCGCGCGATTTAAAACTACCCCTTCCCGCAAAGTAAAAAGGGAGCCGGGGGCACTACGTGGGACACTCGGGAGTAGCGAAAGGCTAAACGATGTTACGCTACTCACCGAGGGCGCCCCGGAGCACCCTGCTCCAGGCCGATGCGCGTTATTGTGCGCGGCGCTGTTGTTGTTGTTGCTGCTGCTGCTGCTGCCCGGTGGCGGCCGGGCGGGGGACTTTTCTCGCGGTGGTAGAGGAGGCGTCGTCGTCCTCTTCTCTGGCGGCAGCGGCTGCGCCTCCTCTTCGGACGACGAGCTCGACAACAGGATCCCGCGGTGGTGGCGTCGGCGGGATCCAGCGGCGATTCGCCACGGCTCCGGTGATGATTCCGGGGTTGCGGCTGCCCCGGCCGGCTGTGGCACCTCCACCTCTTCGATGGGTGGGAGGAGCGGGGCCGCTGGAGATGGTGGTAGCGGCCTGGCTACCATCGCTCCTCCTACAATAGGCAGGGGGGTCATTATCGGATGGTCGGCGGCGTCCTGGGGCTACGGTGCTTCCTCGGTGGGGGGCTGCGTCTTGGTGGTGGTGGTGATGGCCCGGGCGGTGTAGGGGTGGCCCTGGTTGCTGTACGCAGCCCCCTTTCCGGCGCGACGTCTATCGGCGAGGGAGGTGACGTGTGGGAAGGGGTGCCCGCTGTGACGGCGGCGTATGATGGCGAAGCCGCTGTCCTTACCCCCGAGGGTTTCCTTTGAGCGGCCCGAGGTGGTGATGGGCCGCTGGAGGGACCCTTCCCTTGAGCCACCGCTCTTGGAGATGGAGTTTGGGCGGTGGGTGTCCCTCCTAATCTCGGGGGCGTTCTTCTGGCTCCGGTCGGAGCCGCTTCCGTCCCCCGTGTGGTGGTGGTGGTTCTTCTGCCCACCTCCACCGGGGCGCTGGCACCCCTCGTACCCCGTGTCACCCGCCCTTGGGTGGTGGTGGGCGGGGTCTTGACGGGTGGGGTCCTCGCTGGAGGGGTGCCAGTCGACCCCCTGGTAGCGGGGGCCGTTCTTCTGCCCGGTGGGGTGAGCCTCGTTGTGGTAGCGGCTGAGGGATCGGAGCCCCTCCCGGTAGCAGGCGCCCTTGCAGCCGGCGGCGATGTCATAGGAGCAGTCGACCCCGATCGCCGCAGCGGGCTGCCGCTCTTATTGACCGGTAGCGTTCCCTTGGGTTTGGTGTAGATTGGTTGTGTGGCGAGGGGTCGGGGCCGCGGGCCGGGCGCTGGTAGTCGGCCCAATGGTGATGGTTAGCGTGGGAGTGCTGGACCGGCTTCAGGGCCGCGCTTTGCCCCCCCCCCCCTAGCCGCCGGTCACGTTGTCGTCGTCTTCGTCGTCGTCCTCGTAGTCCTCGTTGTTGTCCCCGTCGTAGTTGCAGATGTTTTAGCTGTTGCCGTTGTTGTTGCCGCTGCCGCCATTGTGCGCCGCGTCGTGCAGGTGGTGATTGCCGTCCCCGTTGAATCCCTCGTCGTAGAAAGGGTGTGGGTGGGCGGCTACGTCGCGGCGCACGTCGTTTGCGGGGGCGGGGACTGGGCCGCCAAATTGGCAGCAGCTAACGCAACAGCGCGCGGTTCTACGGAGGCGAATAACGCGGAACTCCCCCGACGAGAGGTGTTGCTCGAACCGGTCGAACCTGTCACGGGAACTGTACAAGTCCCACACGGATTGTTCTGTTGGTCGGATTTGTGTAAAAAGTCGCGGTGCAGCCTCTCCACCTTGATAGGATACCTCCCATCGCCGGTGAAGCTGCACTCACGACACTTGTACGTCAATACAACGCCCGGATGATGTTTCCGGGCGTGCTTTGTCAAATCCGTGTGGGACTTGTACACGCCACTCATCCTGATCCCGGGGACACCGAAGCAGGCAGGGCATCGGAACTCCGCCGGGAAGGGAGTCACCAGGGCGAGATTATTACTCCCCTCGGTAGTGCAGGAGGTGACTGACGCACTATCACCGCGGTCCTGCATCGCTCTTAAGACTAAGTCCTACGCTAAGTGAGACAGAAGAAGAGACAGAGTTGCTGTGGCAAATATTTCTAAGTGCCACAGCGAGGCGAAACGGGGAGGATAGACAGAGTGGGAATAACAGAGGAAGAGAAGAGAAAACTAAGTCCAAAGCGACAGAAGGAATACCGCCACGCGCTAACACCCTACTGACTCCGCCGGCACTAAGTCCGGTGTCGAAGACTGCCTGGAAAAATGACAGCCTCCGACGTGGCAGTCGGTAGGGAGACTAACAGGTGACGGTTACGGAGGAGTGCAGCGATCTCGATGGAGGAAGAGCGACAGAATCACCCACTCCACCGAGGACTGCACTAACTAACGGGTGAGTGGAGTCAGCCTCCACGCGGGCGGTGACTGAAGGGAAAAGAAGGAAGTGGAGGCGCCACTCGACTCGGACCTCACGCGTCCCGGTCCGTTGATACACTTCAACGGATGAGAGAGATCGGAGGAGTGGGTGGACGCGTAGGGGTAAGGTAGAGGACTACCGACGATGATTCGAGCACCGCAGACGGCTGGAGACCGGCTGCGTTACCCTCTTCACTGCCGGGGGGATAGAAAGAGAAGAGAGACTCACTCGGCGCAGGAGTCCAGCGATGCAGGAGCTCTCTCCGAGGGGAATAACACCTCGCTCCTGATTCCTGATCCAGCGGAGGTAGACGTGGATCAGGCGAGCCGTCCTTCCCGTCGGGGTTGCCGATGGCCAAGTCCTGGTGGGTCGTAGCGGTGTTGGGTGACCCACTTAGAGGAAGACCAGGGCTGATGGGGTTGGCCTGTGGTGGTTGTTGGCGTCCAAGTAGAGGGCTGGTTGTCCTAGGACCCTCTTAGACCATCAGTTGACCCTGGTCGTCCTCTCCCTCGGTTGTCCACGGAAGCAGGATGGTGGGCGGCGCAGGTGGTGATGCGCGGGTGATCCTCCCGCGCAGGTGGGCGGCGCAGGTGTACTCCCGCGCAGGCTTGATCCGGTCCCGTGGCGAAGGCACTTTATCACACTTTACCGCACAACACCTCGAGCACTGATCGTGAACAGACCTTGCCGCGCACACGCCCGATCGCAACTCGGCCCGCACTGTTGCGTAGTACCGCGGCGGGTGAATTTACCGAGATTTCGGGACTTCGCGGAGCCAGAATATTAAGGGGCTTACTCTTTGGAGTCCCGAGTCGGTCCAGCAGGTGAAAAAAAATAAGAGCTCTAATTAGCAGCGCTAATTGAGCCGTTTCTGGCGGCACTGCAGTGCCGGACCGACTCACGGCGGAAGTGGAGCGAGCCCTAGCGATCCGCCTGAATCCAAAAATCGCGTTAATTTTCTGACTCCGCGATGCGGAGTGTATCAGATATTAAGCTGATAAGAACAGATAAAAAGCGCTTTATTCACAAAGAATGTTCCCCCAGCCTTACATTGTTTGGCTAGGAGTGGATACATAGTAGCGCCTTTATGGCGAAGGCAAAATAGTTGATATAACTCTATAGCGTCTGTCGCTATTTTCAGATCTCAATCGGCGGTGGCTCTTATCTCATAAACACCTTAGCATTTATATGAATCTAGCAAGAGTCTGAATATGTATATACTAGTGGAAGTAGATAGTTAATCGAATAAATAGCCAAACTAGAATAAATTATATAAATAAATAAATAATAGTAGCGTAGATTAAATAAACAAATATACATAGCATACATAAATATAAACAAGAAAAGAAGAGGCACAGAAATATATATACATAAATAAATAAATAAATAAATAGATAAAATAAATAACCAAACAGAAATAAGCGAGAATAAACATTAAAGATTAAATAAACAAATATACATAATAAATAAATAACAAGTACATAAATAAATAAATAATAAATAATAAATAAATAAATAAATAGATAAATAAATAAACTGGGATAAAAAAATCAGAAATATAAAAAAATTAAAGAAAAATAAAAGAAAGAGTACCAAATTGATGAATAATTAGAACCAGTGTCACATCACTAATTAAGAAATCGTTACCAAATCTCGTAGTTAGTTCAGAAAGAAAAAATAAACAGATATGTAAATAAATATGTAAATAAATAAATATGTAGATGAATAAATATGTACATAGATAAATATGTAAATAAATAAATGTTTACATAAATAAATAAATACGTAAGTAGAATGAAAGAAAAAAGAAAAAAATATGTAACTAAACAGATAAATATATCGTTAGTCAGTATGTTTGAAATGGTTAAGTAAATAGATAAATAAAAACCAGGAAAAGAATATAATTAAATGAGTTAATAACTAAATAAATAAGTAGTTAAATAAACAGAGTAAGATAGATAGAACATTAATAGTTATATAGACGAAATGATAAATAAATGGCCATAAGGCCGAGAAGCGAACTCGATGTGTGTTATGAGAGTACACTTTGATCTCAGCCATAAGGCCGAGATGCGATCTGGATGTGTGTTATGCGGGTAAACTTTGATCTTAGCCATGAGGCCGAGATGCGATCTGTATTTGGGTCATTCGTGTACACTTTGATCTTACCCATAAGGCCGAGAAGAGATCTCGATGTGTGCCATGCGAGGACACTTTAATCTTAGCCATAAGGCAGAGAAGCGATCTGGATGTGTGTTATGCGAGTACACTCTGACCTTACCCATCAGGCCGAGAAGTGATCTGGATGTGTGTTATGCGTGTACACTTTGACCATAGCCATAAGGCCGAAAATCGATCTGAATTTGGGTTATTCGAGTACACTTTGATATTAGCCATAAGGGCGAGAAGCGTTCTGGATGTTTGTTATGCGAGTACACTTTGATCTTAGCCATAAGGCCAAGAAGCGACCTGGATGTGCGTTATGCGGGTACACTTTGATCTTAGACACAAGGCCGAGAAGCAATCTGGATGTGCGTTATGAGCGTACACTTTGATCTTAGCCATAAGCCCGAGAAGCGATCTGGATGTGTGTTATGCGAGTACACCTGATCTTAGCCATATGGACGGGAAGCGATCTGGATATGTCTTATGCGAGTACTCTTTGATTTTAGCCGTACTGACCGTACTTAACCGTACTTTAGGTTATTCGTGTACACTTTGATCTTCGAGATAAGGCCGAGAAGAGATCTGGCTTTGGGTTATTCGAGTACACTTTGACCTTAGCCATAAGGCCGAGAAGTGATCTGGATGTGTGCTATGCGAGTGCACTTTGATCCTAGCCATAAGGCTGTGAAGCGATCTGGACGTGTGTTATGCGAGTACACTCTGACCTTAGCCATCAGGCCGAGAAGTGATCTGGATGTGTGTTATGAGTGTACACTTTGACCATAGCCGTGAGGCCGAAAATCGATCTGAATTTGGGTTATTCGAGTACACTTTGACCTTAGACATAAGGCCGAGAAGCGATCTGGATGTGTGTTTTGCTAGTACAGTTTGATCTTAGCCATGAGGCCAAGAAACGATCTGGATGTGTGTTATGCGAGTCCCCTTTGATCTATTCCATAAGGCGGAGAAGCGATCTGGATATGTGGTATGCGAGTACAGTTTGTTCTGTGCCATAAGGCCGGGAAGCGATCTGGATGTGTGTTATGTGAGTACACTTTGATCGTAGCCATAAGTCCGCGAAGCGACCTGCATGTGAATTATGCGAGTACACTTTGATCGTAGCCATAAGGACGAGAAGCGATGTGGATGTGTGTTATGCGTTTACACTTTGATCTTAGCCATAATGCCGACAAGCGATCTGGATGTTTATTATGCGAGTACACTTTGATCTTAGCCATAAGGCCGTGTAGCGATCTGAATGTGTGTTATGCGAGTACACTTTGATCTTAGCCATAATGCCGAGAAGCGCTCTGGAGTTGGGTTATTCGAGTACACTTTAATCTCAGCCATAAGCCCGTGAAGCGTTCTGGATGTTTGTTCTGCGAGTACGCATTGGTCTTAGCCATGAGCCCGTGAAGCGTTCTGGGTGTTTGTTCTGCGAGTACACTTTGATCTTACTCATAAGCCCGTGAAGAGTTCCTGCTGATTCTTGTGCGAACGCGCATTGATCTTAGCCATACGGACGTGCAGTAATCTGGATTTGGGTTATTCCAGTACACTTTGATCTTAAGCATAAGACAGAGGAGCGATTAGGATGTTTGTTATGCGAATACACATTGATCTTAGCCATAAGGCCGAGTAGCGATCTAGTTGTGTGTTATGCGAGTACACTTTTATCTTAGCCATAAGGTCGAGCAGCGACCTGGATTTGGCTTAACCAAGTTCACCTTGATCTTATCTATAAGCCCGACAAGCGATTTGGATGTGTGTTATGCGAATACACAATGATCTTAGCCATAAGGCCGAGAAGCGAACTCGATGTGTTTTATGCGAGTACACTTTGATCATAGCCGTAAGTCCGAGAAGCGGCCTTGGTTTGGTGTTTTCGAGTACAGATTGATCTCAGCCACAAGGCCGATAATCGATCTGGATGTGTGTTATGCGAGTACATTTTGATCTTTTCCATAACGCGGAGAACCGATCTGGATGTGTGGTATGCGAGTACAGTTTGTTCTGTGCCATAAGGCTGGGAAGCGATCTGGATGTGTGTTATGTGAGTACACTTTGATCGTAGCCATAAGTCTGCGAAGCGACCTGCATGTGAATTATGCGAGTACACTTTGATCGTAGCCATAAGGAAGAGAAGCGATCTGAATGTGTGTTACGCGAGTACACTTTGATTTTAGCCATAAGGCCGAGATGCGATCTGGATTTGGGTTATTCGAGTACACTTTGATCTTAGCCGTAAGGCCGAGAAGTAATCTGGACGTGTGTTATGCGAGTACACTTTGATCTTAGCACTAATGTCGTGAAGTGATGTCGATGTGTGTTATGAGACTACACTTTGATCCTAACCATAAGGCCGAGAAGCGAACTCGATGTGTTTTATGCGAGTATACTTTGATCATAGCCGTAAGGCCGAGAAGCGACCTTGGTTTGGTGTATTCGAGTACACTTTGATCTTAGCCATAAGGCAGAGTAGTGATCTGGATGCGTTTTATGCGAGTACAGTCTGATCTTAGCCATAACGCCGAGAAGCGGTCTGCATGTGTGTTATGCGAATACACATTGATCTTAGCCATAAGGCCGAGTAGCGATCTAGTTGTGTGTTATGCGAGTACACTTTTATCTTAGTCTTAAGGCCGAGAAGCTATACTATAAAACTATATAAAACTATATAAAGCTATTAAAACTATATAAAGCTGTATAAAACAATACATATCAATATAAAACTATATAAAACTATATAAATCTATTAAACCCATATAAAACTATATAAAACTATTCAAAACTACTTAAAATTATATAAAACTATATAAATAAATTAAAACTATACTAAACTATATAAAACTACACAAAACTATATAAATCTATTAAACCTATATAAAACTATATAAAACTACATAAAACAATATCAATCTATATCAAACTATATAAAACTATATAAAACTACATAAAACTATATAAAACTATACAAAATTATATAAAACCATATAAGACTATATAAAACTATATAAAACTATATAAAACTATATAAAACTATATAAACGTAGTAAAACTATATAAAACTGAGTAAAACAACACAAATCAATATAAAACTATATGAAAGTATATAAAACTAAATGAAACTATATAAAACTATGTGAAACTATATAAAACTATATGAAACTAACAAAACTATGTAAAATCTTATAAAACTATACAAAACTATATTAAACTATATAAAACTTTATAAACCTATATAAAACTATTTAAAACTACATAGAACTATATAAAACTATATAAATCTATTAAAACTATACTAAACTATTTAAAACAATATGAATCTATTAAAACTACATTAAAGAATATAAAACTATGTGAAACTATATAAAACCATTAAAACTAACAAAACTATATAAAATCTTATAAAACTATATAAAACTATGTAAAGGTATATAAAGCTATATAAAACTATACAAAACTATATAAAACTATATAAAACTACATAAAACTATATAAAACTATATAATACCCTTTAAAATTAAGTAAAACTGTATAAAAATAAACAAAATCATATAAAACTATATAAACCTGTATAAAACTATATAAAACTATATGAAAATATATAAAACTAACAAAACTATATAAAAGTATATAAAACTATACAAAATTATATAAAACCATATAAGACTATATAAAACTATATAAAACTATATAAAACTATATAAACGTAGTAAAACTATATAAAACTGAGTAAAACAACACAAATCAATATAAAACTATATGAAAGTATATAAAACTAAATGAAACTATATAAAACTATGTGAAACTATGTAAAACTATATGAAACTAACAAAACTATGTAAAATCTTATAAAACTATACAAAACTATATTAAACTATATAAAACTTTATAAACCTATATAAAACTATTTAAAACTACATAGAACTATATAAAACTATATAAATCTATTAAAACTATACTAAACTATTTAAAACAATATGAATCTATTAAAACTACATTAAAGAATATAAAACTATGTGAAACTATATAAAACCATTAAAACTATCAAAACTATATAAAATCTTATAAAACTATATAAAACTATGTAAAGGTATATAAAGCTATATAAAACTATACAAAACTATATAAAACTATATAAAACTATATAAAACTATATAAAACTATATAAAACTATATAAAACTATATAAAACTATATAAAACTATATAAAACAATATAAAACCCTATAAAACTATATAAAAATACATAAATCTATATAAAACTATACAAAACTATATAAAACTGTATGAAACTATATAAAACTATATAAAACTATATAAAACTATATAAAACTATATAAAACTATATAAAACTAACAAAACTATATAAAACTATGTAAAACTGTATAAAACTATATAATACTATGTAAAACTATATAAAACTATATAAAACTATGTAACACTATATAAAACTATATAAAACTAACAAAACTATATAACACTATGTAAAACTATATAAAACTATATAAAACTCTATAAAACTAAATAAAACTACATAGAACTATATAAAACTAACAAAACTATATAAAACAGTATAAAACTATATAAAACTATATAAAACGAATAAAACTATATAAGCCTATATAAAACTATATAGAACTATATAAAACTATATAAAAATATATAAAACTGTATAGAACTATATAAAACGAATAAAACTATATAAGCCTATATAAAACTATATAGAACTATATAAAACTATATAAAACTATATAAAACAATATAAAACTATATAAAACTATGTAAAACTAATAAACCTATATAAAACGATATGAAACTGTCTGAAACTGTATAAAACTATATAAACTATACAAAACTATATAACTATATAAAACTCTATAAAACTATATAAAACTAACAAAACTATATAAAACTATATGAAACTATATAAAACTATATAAAACTATATAAAACGATATAAAACTATATAAAACTAACAAAACTATATAAAATTATGTAAAACTATATAAAACCAATAAACCTATATAAAACTATATAAAACTATATAAATCTAACAAATCTATATAAAAGTACATAAAACTCTATAAAA
>NW_027475319.1:0-77741 GCF_051020985.1 Nomia melanderi | reverse complement strand
ACCATATAAAACTGTATAAATCTATATAAAACTATATAAAACTATATAAAACAATATAAAACTATATAAAACATTGTAAAACTGTATAAAACTATAAAAAACTGTATAAAACTGTATAAAACTATATAAAGCTAAATAAAACTATATAAAGCTATATAAAACTATATAAAACTATATAAAACTAATAAAATTATATAAAACTATATAAAACTAACAAAACAATATAAAACCATATAAAACTATATAAAACTATATAAAACTAACAAAACTATATAAACCTATATAAAACTCTATAGAACTATATAAAACTATACAAAGCTATATAAAAATATATGGAACTAACAAAACTATATAAAACTATATAAAACTTTATAAGACTCTATAAAACTATATAAAACTATATAAAACTATATACAACTCTGTAAAACTATATAAAACTACTTAAAACTATATAAAAATATATAAAACTAAGAAAACTATATAAAACTATATAAAACGATATAAAACTAATAAAACTATATAAAACTGTATAAACCTATATAAAACTATATAAAACTATATAAAACTATATAAAACAATATAAAACTATATAAAACATTATAAAACTGTATAAAACTATATAAAATTGTATAAAACTGTGTAAAAATAAATAAAACTATATAAAACTATATAATACTATATAAAACTATATAATACCATATAAAACTATATAAAACTAATAAAACTATATAAAACTATATAAAACTAATAAAACTATATAAAACTATATAAAACTATATAAAACTATATTCAACTATATAAAACTGTATAAAACTAATAAAACTATATAAAACTATATAAAACTATACAAAACTATATAAAACTAGCAAAACTATTAAAACTATTAAAACTATATAAAACTACATAAAACTATATAAAACTATATAAAACTATATAAAACTATAGAAAACTGTATAAAACTGGAAAACTATATAAAACTATTAAAACTAAATAAAACTATATAAGGCTATATAAAAGTATATAGAACTATATAAATCTATTTAAAACTTTATAAAACTATATAAACCAAGTAAAACTATATAAAATTGTATGAAGCTATAAAAAACTATATAAAATTATATAAAACTATATAAAACTAATTAAGATTATATAAAACTATATAAAACTATACAAAACTGTATAAAACTATATAAAAATAATAAAACTATACAAAACTATATAACGCTAATAAAACTATATAAAACTATATAAAACTATACAAAACTAACAAAACTATATAAAACTACATAAAACTAACAAAACTATATAAAACTTTATAAAACTGTATAAAGCTATATAAAACTGTATAAAACTATATAAATCTATTTAAACGGTCTGAAACTGTGTAAAACTATATAAACTATGTAAAACTGTATAAAACTGTATAAAACTATATAAAACTATGTAAAACTATACAAAACTATATAAAGCTATATAAAACTATATAAAACTATATAATGCTATATAAAACTATATGAAGCTATATAAAACAATATAAAACTATATAAAACTATATAAAACAATATAAAACTGTATTAAACTATATAGAACGATATAAAACTAATAAAACTATATAAAACTATATAAAACTATATAAAACTATATAATACTATATAAAACTAATAAAACTATATAAAACTAATAAAAGTATATAAAACTATATAAAAGTATATAAAACTATATAAAACTATATATAACTATATAAAACTATATGAAACTATATAAAGCAATATAAAACACTATCAATCCTTAAGAAACTATATAAAACTACATAAAACAATATCGATCTATATAAAACTATATGAAACTACATAAAACAATATCAATATACATAAAACTAAGGAAAAATATATAAAACAATGTAAACATAGTAAAAGTATATAATATTACATGATGCTATATAAAAGTATATAAAACTGTGTAAACTTAATAAAACTATATAAAACTATATAAAACTATATAAAACTGTATGAAACTATATAAAATGATATAAAACTATGTAAAAGTATACAAAATTATATAAAACTATATAAAACTATGTGAAACTGTAAAAAACTAATAAAACTTCATAAAACTACATAAACATATATAAAACTATATAAAACTGTATAAAACTATATAAAACTATGTGAAACTATACAAAACAATATTAAACTATATAAAACTATACAAAACTATATAAAACTATGTAAAACTATATAAAACTATATAAATCTATATCAAACTATGTAAAAGTATATAAAAATATATATAAAACTATATAAAAATATATATAAAACTATATAAAACTAATAAAACTATTTAAAATTATATAAAACTAACAAAGCTATATAAAACTATATAAAACTATATAAAACAATGTGAAACTGTATAAAACGATATCAATCTATATAAAACTATATAATGCTATATAAAACAATATGAAACTAATAAAACTATATGAAGCTATACAAAACTATATAAAGCTATATTAAACTATAGAAACATAGTAAAACTGTATAAAATTAAATGAAGCTATATAGAACTATGTAAACCTAAACAAATCTAAGGAAGACTATGTAAGGCTATATAAAACTATATAAATCTATATAAAACTATGCAAAACTATGTAAAACTATGTAAAACTACATAAAACAAACAAAACCATATAGAACTACATAAAACTATATAACACTATAGAAAACTGTATAAAACTGGAAAACTATATAAAACTATTAAAACTAAATAAAACTATATAAGGCTATATAAAAGTATATAGAACTATATAAATCTATTTAAAACTTTATAAAACTATATAAATCAAGTAAAACTATATATAATTGTATGAAGCTATATAAAATCATATAAAACTATATAACGCTAATAAAACTATATAAAAATATATAGAACTGTAAAAAACTATACAACACTATATAAAACAATAAACAACTAATAAAACTGTCCAAAACTATATAAAACTATATAAAAATATATAAAACTATATAAAACTGTATAAAACTGTATAAAACCGTATAAAACTATATAAAACTATATAAAACTATGTCAAACTATATAAATCTATATACAACTATGTTAACCTATATAAAACAATGTATAACTATATAAAACAAATAAAGCTATATAAAACTACATAAAACCATATAAAACTATTCAAAACTATACAAAACTATTCAAGACAATATAAAACTATATAAAACTATATAAATCTATATAAAACTATGTTAACATATATAAAACTATGTAAAACTATATGAAACAAATAAAAGTATATAAAGCTATGTAAAACTATATAAAACTATATAAAACTATGTAAAACTATATAAAACTATATAAAAATATATAAAACAATGTAAAACTATATAAAAAAATCTAAATCTATATAAAACTATGTGAAACTATATAAAACTAATAAAAGTATATAAAACTATATAGTACTATATAAAACTATTTAAAACTATATAAAACTATATAATACTATATAAAACTAATAAAACTATATAAAACTAATAAAAGTATATAAAACTATATAGTACTATATAAAACTATTTAAAACTATGTAAAAAGAACAAACCTATATAAAACTACATAAAACTATATAAAACTATATAAAACTAACAAAACTATATAAAACTATATAAAACTATATAAAACTATATAACGCTAATAAAACTATATAAAACTATATAAAACTATACAAAACTAAGAAAACTATATAAAACTCTATAAAACTATGTAAAACTATATAAACCTATATAAAACTATATAAAACTAATAAAACTATATAAAACTATATAGTGAAATATAAAACTATATAAAACTATATAAAACTATATAAAACTATATAAAACTAACAAAACTATATAAAACTATATAATACTAACAAAACTATGTAAAACTATATAAAACTATGTAAAAGTAAGAAAACTACATAAAACTATATAAATCTATATAAAACTATGTAAAACTAAAAAAAACTATATGAAACTATACAAACCTATATAAAACTACTAAAACTATATAAAACTATATAAATCTATATACAACTATGTTAACCTATATAAAACTCTGTAAAACTATATGAAACAAATAAAAGTATATAAAATTATATAGAACCATATGATAACTATATAAAACTATATAAAACTAATAAAACTATATAAAACTAACAAAACTATATAAAACTATATAACACTAACAAACCTATATGAAACTATATAAAACTGTATAAAACTATATAAAACTATATAAATCTATATAAAACTATGTAAAACTAAAAAAAACTATATGAAACTATACAAACCTATATAAAACTACTAAAACTATATAAAACTATATAAATCTATATACAACTATGTTAACCTATATAAATCTCTGTAAAACTATATGAAACAAATAAAAGTATATAAAACTATATAGAACCATATGCTAACTATATAAAACTATGTGAAACTAATAAAACTATACAAAACTATACAAAACTAAAAAAAACTACATAAAAGTAACAAAACTATATAAAACTATATACAACTATGTAAAACTATGTAAAACTAATAAAACTATATTGATACTTTGATTTATAGCGCTATCGCTAATAGCACCCGAGATTTCACCAGATATATATTTGATTTTTCCCTGACCCTGACAGACCGGCCCCATGACACGGTGATTTTCTCGGCCCCTGGTGGTCCGAGGTCGATCCCGCTGCTCTGATTCATGCGCCAGGGCCTCCTGCAGACAATGCACTTTGGTTTATTGCGCTATCTGTAATAGCACCCGAGATATCATCACATACATCCTGGATTTTTACATGACCTTGGGTTTCCTGCCCCATGTGTCGGAGGTTTTCTCGGCCCCTGGTGGTCCGAGGTCGTTCCCGCTGCACACATTCATGCGCCAGGGCCTCCCATAGATAATTCACATTGGTTTATTGCGCTATCTGTAATATCTCCTGAGATATCACCAGATATATATTGGATTTTTCCTTGAGCCGGAGTGTCCGGCCTCATGAAACGGTGGTTTTCTCGGCCCCTGGTGGTCCGAGGTCGTTCCCTCTACACAGGTTCATGCGCCATGGCTTCCTGTAGACAATGCACTTTGATTTATTGCGCTATCTCTAATAGCACCCAAGATATCACCAGATATATGCTGGATTTATCCCTGACCATGATTGTCCGGCCCCATGTGTCGATGGTTTTCTCGGTCCCTCGTGGTCCGAGGTCGTTCCCGCTGCACAGATTCATGTGCCAGGGCCTCCTGCAGGTAATTCACTTTGGTTTATTGCGCCATCTTTAATACCACCCGAGATATCACCAGATATATGCCGGATTTTTACATGACCTTGGGCGACGGATACCGAAAAGCTATAATTTTCGCGGCCCCTGGTGGTCCGAGGTCGCTCCCGCTGCACAGATTCATGCGCCAGGGCCCCCTGCAGATAATTCACTTTTGTTTAGTGCGCTATCTGTAAGAGCACCCAAGATATCACCAGATATATATTGGATTTTCCCCTTACCCTGAGTGTCCGGCCCCATGCGTCGGTGGTTCTATCGACCCCTGGTGGTCCAAGGCCGTTCCAGCGGCCCAGATTCATGCGCCAGGGCCTCCTGCAGATAATTCACTTTGGTTTATTGCGCCATCTTTAATACCACCCGAGATATCACCAGATATATGCCGGATTTTTACATGACCTTGGGCGACGGATACCGAAAAGCTGTAATTTTCGCGGCCCCTGGTGGTCCGAGGTCGTTCCCGCTGCACAGATTCATGCGCCAGGGACTCCTGCAGACAATGCACTTTGGTTTATTGCGCTATCTCTAATAGCACCCGAGATACCACCAAATATATATTGGATTTTTCCCTGACACTGACAGTCCGGCCCCATGTGTCGCTGATTTTCTCGGTCCCTGGTGGTCCGAGGTAGATCCCGCTGCACAGATTCATGCGCCATGGCATCCTACAGACAATGCACATTGATTTATTGCGATATCTGTAATAGCACCCGAAATATCACCAGATTTATATTGGATTTTACACTGACCCTGAGTGTCCGACCCCATGAGACGGTCGTTTTCTCGGCCCCTGGT
Organism: Nomia melanderi; assembly: GCF_051020985.1. Taxonomy (NCBI): domain Eukaryota; kingdom Metazoa; phylum Arthropoda; class Insecta; order Hymenoptera; family Halictidae; genus Nomia; species Nomia melanderi. The sequence goes on along the minus strand of NW_027475319.1, from coordinate 71,619 downwards.
GGTCCGAGGTCGTTCCCGCTGCACAGATTCATGCGCCAGGGCCTCCTGCAGATAATTTACTTTGTTTTATTGCGCTATCTCTAATAGCACCCGAGATATCACCAGATATATATTGGATTTTTCCCTGACCCTGACAGTCCGGCCCCATGTGTCGATGGTTTTCTCGGTCCCTCGTGGTCCGAGGTCGATCCCGCTGAACAGTTTCATGCGCGAGGGCCACCTACAGACAATGCACTTTGATTTATTGCGCTATCTCTAATAGAACCCGAGATATCACCAGATATATATCGGATTTTTCCCTGACCCTGACAGTCCGACCCCATGAGACGGTGGTTTTCTCAGCCCCTAGTGGTCCGAGGTCGTTCCCACTGCACAGATTCATGCGCCAGGGCCTCCTGCAGACAATGCACTTTGACTTATTGCGCTATCTGTAATAGCACCCGAGATATCACCAGATTTATATTGGATTTTTCCCTGACCCAGAGTGTCCGACCCCATGAGACGGTGGTTTCCTCGGCCCCTGGTGGTCCGAGGTCGTTCCCGCTGCACAGATTCGTGCGCCAGGGCCTCCTGCAGACAATGCACTTTGATTTATTGCGCCATCTCTAATAGCACCCGAGAGATCACCAGATATATATTTGATTTTTCCCTGACCCTGACAGACCGGCCCCATGAGACGGTGATTTTCTCGGCCGCTGGTGGTCCGAGGTCGATCCCGCTGCACATATTCATGCGCCAGGGCCTCCTACAGACAATGCACTTTGATTTATTGCGCTATCTGTAATAGCACCCGAGATATCACCAGATATATATTGGATTTTTCCCTGACCCTGAGTGTCCGACCCCACGGGACGGTGGTTTTCTCGGCCCCTGGTTGTCCGAGGTCGTTCCCGCTGCACAGATTCATGCGCCAGGGCCTCCTGTAGACAATGCACTTTGATTTATTTCGCTATCTCTAATAGCACCCGAGATATCACCAGATATATATCGGATATTTCCCCGACCCTGTGTGTCCGACCCCATGAGACGGTGGTTTTCTCGGCCCCTGGTGGTCCGAGGTCGATCCCGCTGCACAAATTCTTTCGCAGGGGCCTCCTGCAGACAATGCACTTTGATTTATTGCGCTATCTCTAATAGCACCCGAGATATCACCAGACATATATTGGATTTTTCCCTGACCCTGTGTGTCCGACCCCATGAGACGGTGGTTTTCTCGGCCCCTGGTGGTCCGAGGTCGATCCCGCTGCGCAGGTTCATGCGCCAGGGCCCCCTGCAGACAATGCACTTTGGTTTATTGCGCTATCTCTAATAGCACCCGAGATATCACCAGATATATATATTGAATTTTTCCCTGACCCTGTGTGTCCGACCCCATGTGACGGTGGTTTTCTCGGCCCCTGGTGGTCCGAGGTCGTTCCCGCTGCACAGATTCGTGCGCCAGGGCCTCCTGCAGATAATTCACTTTGGTTAATTGCGCTATCTCTAATAGCACCCGAGATATCACCAGATATATATTGTATTTTCCCCTGACACTGAGTGTCCGGCCCCATGAGACTGTGGTTTTCTCGGCCCCTGGTGGTCCGAGGTCGATCCCGCTGCACAGATTCATGCGCCAGGGCCTCCTACAGACAATGCACTTTGATTTATTTCGCTATCTCTAATAGCACCCCAGATATCACCAGATATATATAGGATTTTTCCCTGACCCTGACAGTCCGGCCCCATGAGACGGTGGTTTTCTCGGCCCCTGGTGGTCCGAGGTCGTTCCCGCTGCACAGATTCATGCGCCAGGGCCTCCCATAGATAATTCACTTTGGTTTATTGCGCTATCTCTAATAGCACCCGAGATATCATCTGATATATATTGGATTTTTCCCTGACCCTGACAGTCCGGCCCCATGTGTCGGTGGTTTTCTCGGCCCCTGGTGGTCCGAGGTCGTTCCCGCTGCGCAGGTTCATGCGCCAGGGCCTCCTGCAGATAATTCACTTTGATTTATTTTGCTATCTCTAATGGCACCCGAGATATCACCGGATATATATTGGATTTTTCCCTGACCCTGACAGTCCGGCCCCATGTGTCGGTGATTTTCTCGGCCCCCCGTGGTCCGAGGTCGATCCCGCTGCACAGATTCATGCGCCAGGGCCTCCTGCAGACAATGCACTTTGATTTATTGCGCTATTTGTAATAGCACCCGAGGTAACACCATATATATATTGGATTTTGCCCTGACCCTGAGTGTCCTGGCCCATGAGACGGTGGTTTTCTCGGCCCCTGGTGGATCGAGGTCGATCCCGCTGCACAGATTCATGCGCCAGGGTCTCCTACAGACAATGCTCTTTAATTTATTTCGCTATCTGTAATAGCACCCGAGATATCACCGGATATATATTGGATTTTTCCCTGACCCTGACAGTCCGACCCCATGAGACGGTGGTTTTCTCGGCCCCTGGTGGCCCGAGGTCGATACCGCTGCCCAGATTCATGCGCCAGGGCCTCCTGCAGACAATGCACTTTGGTTGATTGCGCTATCTCTAATAGCACCCCAGATATCACCAGATATATATTGGATTTTTCCCTGACCCTGACAGTCCGGCCCCATGAGACGGTGGTTTTCTCGGCCCCTGGTGGTCCGAGGTCGTTCCCGCTGCACAGATTCATGCGCCAGGGCCTCCCATAGATAATTCACTTAGGTTTATTGCGCTATCTCTAATAGCACCCGAGATATCACCAGATATATATTGGATTTTTCCCCGACCCTGAGTGTCCGGCCCCATGAGACGGTGGTTTTCTACGCCCCTTGTGGTCCGAGGTCGTTCCCGGTGAACAGATTCATGCGCCAGGGCCTCCTACAGACAATGCACTTTGATTTATTGCGCTATCTCTAATAGCACCCGAGATATCACCAGATATATATTGGATTTTTCCCTGACCCTGAGTGTCCGACCCCATGAGACGGTGGTTTTCTCGGCCCCTGGTGCTCCGAGGTCGTTCCCGCTGCACAGATTCATGCGCCAGGGCCTCCTGCAGATAATTCACTTTGGTTTATTGCGCTATCTGTAATAGCACCCGAGATATCACCAGATATATATTGGATTTTTCCCTGACCCTGAGTGTCCGACCCCGTGAGACGGTGGTTTTCTCGGCCCCTGGTGGTCCGAGGTCGTTCCCGCTGCGCAGGTTCATGCGCCAGGGCCCCCTGCAGACAATGCACTTTGGTTTATTGCGCTATCTCTAATAGCACCCGGGATATAACCAGATATATATTGGATTTTTCCCTGACCCTGACAGTCCGGCCCCATGTGTCGGTGGTTTTCTCGGCCCCTGGTGGTCCGAGGTCGTTCCCGCTGCACAGATTCGTGCGCCAGGGCCTCCTGCAGATAATTCACTTTGGTTAATTGCGCTATCTCTAATAGCACCCGAGATATCACCAGATATATATTGTATTATCCCCTGACACTGAGTGTCCGGCCCCATGAGACTGTGGTTTTCTCGGCCCCTGGTGGTCCGAGGTCGATCCCGCTGCACAGATTCATGCGCCAGGGCCTCCTACAGACAATGCACTTTGATTTATTTCGCTATCTCTAATAGCACCCCAGATATCACCAGATATATATAGGATTTTTCCCTGACCCTGACAGTCCGGCCCCATGAGACGGTGGTTTTCTCGGCCCCTGGTGGTCCGAGGTCGTTCCCGCTGCACAGATTCATGCGCCAGGGCCTACCATAGATAATTCACTTTGGTTTATTGCGCTATCTCTAATAGCACCCGAGATATCATCTGATATATATTGGATTTTTCCCTGACCCTGACAGTCCGGCCCCATGTGTCGGTGGTTTTCTCGGCCCCTGGTGGTCCGAGGTCGTTCCCGCTGCGCAGGTTCATGCGCCAGGGCCTCCTGCAGATAATTCACTTTGATTTATTTTGCTATCTCTAATGGCACCCGAGATATCACCGGATATATATTGGATTTTTCCCTGACCCTGACAGTCCGGCCCCATGTGTCGGTGATTTTCTCGGCCCCCCGTGGTCCGAGGTCGATCCCGCTGCACAGATTCATGCGCCAGGGCCTCCTGCAGACAATGCACTTTGATTTATTGCGCTATTTGTAATAGCACCCGAGGTAACACCATATATATATTGGATTTTGCCCTGACCCTGAGTGTCCTGTCCCATGAGACGGTGGTTTTCTCGGCCCCTGGTGGACCGAGGTCGATCCCGCTGCACAGATTCATGCGCCAGGGTCTCCTACAGACAATGCTCTTTAATTTATTTCGCTATCTCTAATAGCACCCCAGATATCACCAGATATATATTGGATTTTTCCCTGACCCTGACAGTCCGGCCCCATGAGACGGTGGTTTTCTCGGCCCCTGGTGGTCCGAGGTCGTTCCCGCTGCACAGATTCATGCGCCAGGGCCTCCCATAGATAATTCACTTAGGTTTATTGCGCTATCTCTAATAGCACCCGAGATATCACCAGATATATATTGGATTTTTCCCCGACCCTGAGTGTCCGGCCCCATGAGACGGTGGTTTTCTACGCCCCTTGTGGTCCGAGGTCGTTCCCGGTGAACAGATTCATGCGCCAGGGCCTCCTACAGACAATGCACTTTGATTTATTGCGCTATCTCTAATAGCACCCGAGATATCACCAGATATATATTGGATTTTTCCCTGACCCTGAGTGTCCGACCCCATGAGACGGTGGTTTTCTCGGCCCCTGGTGCTCCGAGGTCGTTCCCGCTGCACAGATTCATGCGCCAGGGCCTCCTGCAGATAATTCACTTTGGTTTATTGCGCTATCTGTAATAGCACCCGAGATATCACCAGATATATATTGGATTTTTCCCTGACCCTGAGTGTCCGACCCCGTGAGACGGTGGTTTTCTCGGCCCCTGGTGGTCCGGGGTCGTTCCCGCTGCACAGATTCATGCGCCAGGGCCTCCTGCAGGCAATGCACTTTGGTTTATTGCGATATCTCTAATAGCACCCCAGATATCACCAGATATATATTGGATTTTCCCCTGACCCTGACAGTCCGGCTCCATGAGACGGTGATTTTCTCGGCCCCTGGTGGTACGAGGTCGATCCCGCTGCACAGATTCATGCGCCAGGGCTTCCTACAGACAATGCACTTTGATTTATTGCGCTATCTGTAATAGCACCCGAGATATCACCAGATATATATTGGATTTTTCCCTGACCCTGACAGACAGGCCCCATGAGACGGTGATTTTCTCGGTCCCTGGTGGTCCGAGGTCGATCCCGCTGCACAGATTCATACGCCAGGGCCTCCTACAGACAATAGACTTTGATTTATTGCGCTATCTATAATAGCACCCGAGATATCACCAGATATATATTGGATTTTTCCCTGACCCTGAGTGCCCGGCCCCATGTTTCGGTGGTTTTCTCGGCCCCTGGTGGCCCGAGGTCGATCCCGCTGCACAGATTCATGCGCCAGGGCCTCCTGCAGACAATGCACTTTGGTTGATTGCGCTATCTCTAATAGCACCCCAGATATCACCAGATATATATTGGATTTTTCCCTGACCCTGAGTGTCCGGGCCCATGAGACGGTGGTTTTCTCGGCCCCTGGTGGTCCGAGGTCGCTCCCGCTGCACAGATTCATGCGGCAGGGCCCCCTGCAGATAATTCACTTTGATTTATTGCGCTATCTCTAATAGCACCCGAGATATCACCAGATATATATTGGATGTTCCCCTGACGCTGACAGTCCGGCCCCATGAGACGGTGATTTTCTCGGCCCGTGGTGGTCCGAGGTCGTTCCCGCTGCACAGATTCATGCGCCAGGGCCTCCTGCAGATAATTCACTTTGGTTTATTGCGCTATCTGTAATAGCACCCGAGATATCACCAGATATATATTGGATTTTTCCCTGACCCTGAGTGTCCGACCCCGTGAGACGGTGGTTTTCTCGGCCCCTGGTGGTCCGGGGTCGATCCCGCTGCACAGATTCATGCGCCAGGGCTTCCTACAGACAATGCACTTTGATTTATTGCGCTATCTGTAATAGCACCCGAGATATCACCAGAGATGTAATGGATTTTTCCTTGACCCTGACAGTCCGGCCCCATGTGTCGATGGTTCTCTCGGTACCTCGTGGTCCGAGGTCGATCCCGCTGCACAGATTCATGCGCCAGTGCAGCCTGCAGACAATTCACTTTGGTTTATTGCGCTATCTGTAATAGCACCCGACATATCACCAGATATATATTGGATTTTTCCCTGAACCTGACAGACCGGCCCAATGTGTCGGTGGTTTTCTCGGCCCCTGGTGGTCCGAGGTCGTTCCAGCTGCGCAGGTTCATGCGCCAGGGCCCCCTGCAGATAATTCACTTTGGTTCAGTGCGCTATCTGTAAGAGCACCCGAAATATCACCAGATATATATATTGAATTTTTCCCCGACCCTGAGTGTCGGGCCCCATGTGTCGGTTGTTTTCTCGGCCCCTGGTGGTCCGAGGCCGATCCCGCTGCACAGATTCATGCGCCAGGGGTTCCTGCAGACTATTCACATTCGTTTATTGCGCTATCTGTAATAGCACCCGAGATATCACTAGATATATGCTGGATTTTTACATGACCTTGGGTGACGGATTCCGAATATCTGTAATTTTCTCGGCGCCTGGTGGTCCGAGGTCGTTCCCGCTGCACTGATTCATGCGCCAGGGCCTCCTACAGACAATGCACTTTCATTTATTACGCTATCTCTAATAGCACCCGTGTTATCACCAGAGATGTAATGGATTTTTCCTTGACCCTGACAGTCCGGCCCTATGTGTCGATGGTTCTCTCGGTACCTCGTGGTCCGAGGTCGATCCCGCTGCACAGATTCATGCGCCAGGGCAGCCTGCAGACAATTCACTTTGGTTTATTGCGCTATCTGTAATAGCACCCGAGATATCACCAGATATATATTAGATTTTTCCCTGACCCTGACAGTCCGGCCACATGAGACGGTGATTATCTCGGCCCCTGGTTGTCCGAGGTCGATCCCGCTGCACAGATTCATGCGGCAGGGCCTCCTACAGACAACGCACATTGATTTATTGCGCTATCTGTAACAGCACCCGAGATATCCCCAGATATATATTGGATTTTTCCCTGACCCTGAGAGCCCGGCCCCATGTTTCGGTGGTTTTCTCGACCCCTGGTGGTCCGCGGTCGTTCCCGCTGCACAGATTCATGCGCCAGAGCTTCCTGCAGACAATTCACTTTGGCTTATTGCGCTATCTGTAATAATACCCGAGATATCCCCAGATATATATTGGATTTTTCCCTGACCCTGAGAGCCCGGCCCCATGTTTCGGTGGTTTTCTCGACCCCTGGTGGTCCGAGGTCGTTCCCGCTGCACAGATTCATGCGCCAGGGCCTCCCATAGATAATTCACTTTGGTTTATTGCGCTATCTCTAATAGCACCCGAGATATCATCTGATATATATTGGATTTTTCCCTGACCCTGACAGTCCGGCCCCATGTGTCGGTGGTTTTCTCGGCCCCTGGTGGTCCGAGGTCGTTCCCGCTGCGCAGGTTCATGCGCCAGGGCCTCCTGCAGATAATTCACTTTGATTTATTTTGCTATCTCTAATGGCACCCGAGATATCACCGGATATATATTGGATTTTTCCCTGACCCTGACAGTCCGGCCCCATGTGTCGGTGATTTTCTCGGCCCCCCGTGGTCCGAGGTCGATCCCGCTGCACAGATTCATGCGCCAGGGCCTCCTGCAGACAATGCACTTTGATTTATTGCGCTATTTGTAATAGCACCCGAGGTAACACCATATATATATTGGATTTTGCCCTGACCCTGAGTGTCCTGGCCCATGAGACGGTGGTTTTCTCGGCCCCTGGTGGACCGAGGTCGATCCCGCTGCACAGATTCATGCGCCAGGGTCTCCTACAGACAATGCTCTTTAATTTATTTCGCTATCTCTAATAGCACCCCAGATATCACCAGATATATATTGGATTTTTCCCTGACCCTGACAGTCCGGCCCCATGAGACGGTGGTTTTCTCGGCCCCTGGTGGTCCGAGGTCGTTCCCGCTGCACAGATTCATGCGCCAGGGCCTCCCATAGATAATTCACTTAGGTTTATTGCGCTATCTCTAATAGCACCCGAGATGTCACCAGATATATATTGGATTTTTCCCCGACCCTGAGTGTCCGGCCCCATGAGACGGTGGTTTTCTACGCCCCTTGTGGTCCGAGGTCGTTCCCGGTGAACAGATTCATGCGCCAGGGCCTCCTACAGACAATGCACTTTGATTTATTGCGCTATCTCTAATAGCACCCGAGATATCACCAGATATATATTGGATTTTTCCCTGACCCTGAGTGTCCGACCCCATGAGACGGTGGTTTTCTCGGCCCCTGGTGCTCCGAGGTCGTTCCCGCTGCACAGATTCATGCGCCAGGGCCTCCTGCAGATAATTCACTTTGGTTTATTGCGCTATCTGTAATAGCACCCGAGATATCACCAGATATATATTGGATTTTTCCCTGACCCTGAGTGTCCGACCCCGTGAGACGGTGGTTTTCTCGGCCCCTGGTGGTCCGGGGTCGTTCCCGCTGCACAGATTCATGCGCCAGGGCCTCCTGCAGGCAATGCACTTTGGTTTATTGCGATATCTCTAATAGCACCCCAGATATCACCAGATATATATTGGATTTTCCCCTGACCCTGACAGTCCGGCTCCATGAGACGGTGATTTTCTCGGCCCCTGGTGGTACGAGGTCGATCCCGCTGCACAGATTCATGCGCCAGGGCTTCCTACAGACAATGCACTTTGATTTATTGCGCTATCTGTAATAGCACCCGAGATATCACCAGATATATATTGGATTTTTCCCTGACCCTGACAGACAGGCCCCATGAGACGGTGATTTTCTCGGTCCCTGGTGGTCCGAGGTCGATCCCGCTGCACAGATTCATACGCCAGGGCCTCCTACAGACAATAGACTTTGATTTATTGCGCTATCTATAATAGCACCCGAGATATCACCAGATATATATTGGATTTTTCCCTGACCCTGAGTGCCCGGCCCGATGTTTCGGTGGTTTTCTCGGCCCCTGGTGGCCCGAGGTCGATCCCGCTGCACAGATTCATGCGCCAGGGCCTCCTGCAGACAATGCACTTTGGTTGATTGCGCTATCTCTAATAGCACCCCAGATATCACCAGATATATATTGGATTTTTCCCTGACCCTGAGTGTCCGGGCCCATGAGACGGTGGTTTTCTCGGCCCCTGGTGGTCCGAGGTCGTTCCAGCTGCGCAGATTCATGCGCCAGGGCCCCCTGCAGATAATTCACTTTGGTTCAGTGCGCTATCTGTAAGAGCACCCGAAATATCACCAGATATATATATTGAATTTTTCCCCGACCCTGAGTGTCGGGCCCCATGTGTCGGTTGTTTTCTCGGCCCCTGGTGGTCCGAGGCCGATCCCGCTGCACAGATTCATGCGCCAGGGGTTCCTGCAGACTATTCACATTCGTTTATTGCGCTATCTGTAATAGCACCCGAGATATCACTAGATATATGCTGGATTTTTACATGACCTTGGGTGACGGATTCCGAATATCTGTAATTTTCTCGGCGCCTGGTGGTCCGAGGTCGTTCCCGCTGCACTGATTCATGCGCCAGGGCCTCCTACAGACAATGCACTTTCATTTATTACGCTATCTGCAACAGCACCCGAGATATCACCAGATATATATTGGATTTTTCCCTGTCCCTGAGTGTCCAGCCCCATGAGACGCTAGTTTTCTCGGCCCCTGGTGGTCCGAGGTCGTTCCCGCTGCACAGATTCATGCGCCAGGGCCCCCTGCAGATAATTCACTTTGATTTATTGCGCTATCTCTAATAGCACCCGAGAAATCACCAGATATATACTGGATTTTCCCCTGACCCTGACAGTCCGGCTCCATGAGACGGTGATTAACTCGGCCCCTGGTGGTCCGAGGTCGTTCCCGCTGCACAGATTCATGCGCCAGGGCCCCCTGCAGATAATTCACTTTGATTTATTGCGCTATCTCTAATAGCACCCGAGATATCACCAGATATATATTGGATTTTTCCCTGACCCTGACAGTCCGGCTCCATGAGGCGGTGGTTTTCTCGGTCCCTGGTGGTCCGAGGTCCATCCCGCTGCACAGATTCATGCGCCAGGGCCTCCTGCAGACAATGCACTTTGATTTATTTCGCTATCTCTAATAGCACCCGTGTTATCACCAGAGATGTAATGGATTTTTCCTTGACCCTGACAGTCCGGCCCTATGTGTCGATGGTTCTCTCGGTACCTCGTGGTCCGAGGTCGATCCCGCTGCACAGATTCATGCGCCAGGGCAGCCTGCAGACAATTCACTTTGGTTTATTGCGCTATCTGTAATAGCACCCGAGATATCACCAGATATATATTAGATTTTTCCCTGACCCTGACAGTCCGGCCACATGAGACGGTGATTATCTCGGCCCCTGGTTGTCCGAGGTCGATCCCGCTGCACAGATTCATGCGGCAGGGCCTCCTACAGACAACGCACATTGATTTATTGCGCTATCTGTAACAGCACCCGAGATATCCCCAGATATATATTGGATTTTTCCCTGACCCTGAGAGCCCGGCCCCATGTTTCGGTGGTTTTCTCGACCCCTGGTGGTCCGCGGTCGTTCCCGCTGCACAGATTCATGCGCCAGAGCTTCCTGCAGACAATTCACTTTGGCTTATTGCGCTATCTGTAATAATACCCGAGATATCACCAGATATATATTGGATTTTTCCCTGACCCTGAGTGTCCGACCCCATGAGACGGTGGTTTTCTCGGCCCCTGGTGGTCTGGGGTCGTTCCCGCTGCACAGATTCATGCGCCAGGGCCTCCTGCAGATAATTCACTTTGATTTATTTTGCTATCTCTAATGGCACCCGAGATATCACCGGATATATATTGGATTTTTCCCTGACCCTGACAGTCCGGCCCCATGTGTCGGTGATTTTCTCGGCCCCCCGTGGTCCGAGGTCGATCCCGCTGCACAGATTCATGCGCCAGGGCCTCCTGCAGACAATGCACTTTGATTTATTGCGCTATTTGTAATAGCACCCGAGGTAACACCATATATATATTGGATTTTGCCCTGACCCTGAGTGTCCTGGCCCATGAGACGGTGGTTTTCTCGGCCCCTGGTGGACCGAGGTCGATCCCGCTGCACAGATTCATGCGCCAGGGTCTCCTACAGACAATGCTCTTTAATTTATTTCGCTATCTCTAATAGCACCCCAGATATCACCAGATATATATTGGATTTTTCCCTGACCCTGACAGTCCGGCCCCATGAGACGGTGGTTTTCTCGGCCCCTGGTGGTCCGAGGTCGTTCCCGCTGCACAGATTCATGCGCCAGGGCCTCCCATAGATAATTCACTTAGGTTTATTGCGCTATCTCTAATAGCACCCGAGATATCACCAGATATATATTGGATTTTTCCCCGACCCTGAGTGTCCGGCCCCATGAGACGGTGGTTTTCTACGCCCCTTGTGGTCCGAGGTCGTTCCCGGTGAACAGATTCATGCGCCAGGGCCTCCTACAGACAATGCACTTTGATTTATTGCGCTATCTCTAATAGCACCCGAGATATCACCAGATATATATTGGATTTTTCCCTGACCCTGAGTGTCCGACCCCATGAGACGGTGGTTTTCTCGGCCCCTGGTGCTCCGAGGTCGTTCCCGCTGCACAGATTCATGCGCCAGGGCCTCCTGCAGATAATTCACTTTGGTTTATTGCGCTATCTGTAATAGCACCCGAGATATCACCAGATATATATTGGATTTTTCCCTGACCCTGAGTGTCCGACCCCGTGAGACGGTGGTTTTCTCGGCCCCTGGTGGTCCGGGGTCGTTCCCGCTGCACAGATTCATGCGCCAGGGCCTCCTGCAGGCAATGCACTTTGGTTTATTGCGATATCTCTAATAGCACCCCAGATATCACCAGATATATATTGGATTTTCCCCTGACCCTGACAGTCCGGCTCCATGAGACGGTGATTTTCTCGGCCCCTGGTGGTACGAGGTCGATCCCGCTGCACAGATTCATGCGCCAGGGCTTCCTACAGACAATGCACTTTGATTTATTGCGCTATCTGTAATAGCACCCGAGATATCACCAGATATATATTGGATTTTTCCCTGACCCTGACAGACAGGCCCCATGAGACGGTGATTTTCTCGGTCCCTGGTGGTCCGAGGTCGATCCCGCTGCACAGATTCATACGCCAGGGCCTCCTACAGACAATAGACTTTGATTTATTGCGCTATCTATAATAGCACCCGAGATATCACCAGATATATATTGGATTTTTCCCTGACCCTGAGTGCCCGGCCCCATGTTTCGGTGGTTTTCTCGGCCCCTGGTGGCCCGAGGTCGATCCCGCTGCACAGATTCATGCGCCAGGGCCTCCTGCAGACAATGCACTTTGGTTGATTGCGCTATCTCTAATAGCACCCCAGATATCACCAGATATATATTGGATTTTTCCCTGACCCTGAGTGTCCGGGCCCATGAGACGGTGGTTTTCTCGGCCCCTGGTGGTCCGAGGTCGCTCCCGCTGCACAGATTCATGCGGCAGGGCCCCCTGCAGATAATTCACTTTGATTTATTGCGCTATCTCTAATAGCACCCGAGATATCACCAGATATATATTGGATGTTCCCCTGACGCTGACAGTCCGGCCCCATGAGACGGTGATTTTCTCGGCCCGTGGTGGTCCGAGGTCGTTCCCGCTGCACAGATTCATGCGCCAGGGCCTCCTGCAGATAATTCACTTTGGTTTATTGCGCTATCTGTAATAGCACCCGAGATATCACCAGATATATATTGGATTTTTCCCTGACCCTGAGTGTCCGACCCCGTGAGACGGTGGTTTTCTCGGCCCCTGGTGGTCCGGGGTCGATCCCGCTGCACAGATTCATGCGCCAGGGCTTCCTACAGACAATGCACTTTGATTTATTGCGCTATCTGTAATAGCACCCGAGATATCACCAGAGATGTAATGGATTTTTCCTTGACCCTGACAGTCCGGCCCCATGTGTCGATGGTTCTCTCGGTACCTCGTGGTCCGAGGTCGATCCCGCTGCACAGATTCATGCGCCAGTGCAGCCTGCAGACAATTCACTTTGGTTTATTGCGCTATCTGTAATAGCACCCGACATATCACCAGATATATATTGGATTTTTCCCTGAACCTGACAGACCGGCCCAATGTGTCGGTGGTTTTCTCGGCCCCTGGTGGTCCGAGGTCGTTCCAGCTGCGCAGATTCATGCGCCAGGGCCCCCTGCAGATAATTCACTTTGGTTCAGTGCGCTATCTGTAAGAGCACCCGAAATATCACCAGATATATATATTGAATTTTTCCCCGACCCTGAGTGTCGGGCCCCATGTGTCGGTTGTTTTCTCGGCCCCTGGTGGTCCGAGGCCGATCCCGCTGCACAGATTCATGCGCCAGGGGTTCCTGCAGACTATTCACATTCGTTTATTGCGCTATCTGTAATAGCACCCGAGATATCACTAGATATATGCTGGATTTTTACATGACCTTGGGTGACGGATTCCGAATATCTGTAATTTTCTCGGCGCCTGGTGGTCCGAGGTCGTTCCCGCTGCACTGATTCATGCGCCAGGGCCTCCTACAGACAATGCACTTTCATTTATTACGCTATCTGCAACAGCACCCGAGATATCACCAGATATATATTGGATTTTTCCCTGTCCCTGAGTGTCCAGCCCCATGAGACGCTAGTTTTCTCGGCCCCTGGTGGTCCGAGGTCGTTCCCGCTGCACAGATTCATGCGCCAGGGCCCCCTGCAGATAATTCACTTTGATTTATTGCGCTATCTCTAATAGCACCCGAGAAATCACCAGATATATACTGGATTTTCCCCTGACCCTGACAGTCCGGCTCCATGAGACGGTGATTAACTCGGCCCCTGGTGGTCCGAGGTCGTTCCCGCTGCACAGATTCATGCGCCAGGGCCCCCTGCAGATAATTCACTTTGATTTATTGCGCTATCTCTAATAGCACCCGAGATATCACCAGATATATATTGGATTTTTCCCTGACCCTGACAGTCCGGCTCCATGAGGCGGTGGTTTTCTCGGTCCCTGGTGGTCCGAGGTCCATCCCGCTGCACAGATTCATGCGCCAGGGCCTCCTGCAGACAATGCACTTTGATTTATTTCGCTATCTCTAATAGCACCCGTGTTATCACCAGAGATGTAATGGATTTTTCCTTGACCCTGACAGTCCGGCCCTATGTGTCGATGGTTCTCTCGGTACCTCGTGGTCCGAGGTCGATCCCGCTGCACAGATTCATGCGCCAGGGCAGCCTGCAGACAATTCACTTTGGTTTATTGCGCTATCTGTAATAGCACCCGAGATATCACCAGATATATATTAGATTTTTCCCTGACCCTGACAGTCCGGCCACATGAGACGGTGATTATCTCGGCCCCTGGTTGTCCGAGGTCGATCCCGCTGCACAGATTCATGCGGCAGGGCCTCCTACAGACAACGCACATTGATTTATTGCGCTATCTGTAACAGCACCCGAGATATCCCCAGATATATATTGGATTTTTCCCTGACCCTGAGAGCCCGGCCCCATGTTTCGGTGGTTTTCTCGACCCCTGGTGGTCCGCGGTCGTTCCCGCTGCACAGATTCATGCGCCAGAGCTTCCTGCAGACAATTCACTTTGGCTTATTGCGCTATCTGTAATAATACCCGAGATATCACCAGATATATATTGGATTTTTCCCTGACCCTGAGTGTCCGACCCCATGAGACGGTGGTTTTCTCGGCCCCTGGTGGTCTGGGGTCGTTCCCGCTGCACAGATTCATGCGCCAGGGCCTCCTGCAGATAATTCACTTTGATTTATTTTGCTATCTCTAATGGCACCCGAGATATCACCGGATATATATTGGATTTTTCCCTGACCCTGACAGTCCGGCCCCATGTGTCGGTGATTTTCTCGGCCCCCCGTGGTCCGAGGTCGATCCCGCTGCACAGATTCATGCGCCAGGGCCTCCTGCAGACAATGCACTTTGATTTATTGCGCTATTTGTAATAGCACCCGAGGTAACACCATATATATATTGGATTTTGCCCTGACCCTGAGTGTCCTGGCCCATGAGACGGTGGTTTTCTCGGCCCCTGGTGGACCGAGGTCGATCCCGCTGCACAGATTCATGCGCCAGGGTCTCCTACAGACAATGCTCTTTAATTTATTTCGCTATCTCTAATAGCACCCCAGATATCACCAGATATATATTGGATTTTTCCCTGACCCTGACAGTCCGGCCCCATGAGACGGTGGTTTTCTCGGCCCCTGGTGGTCCGAGGTCGTTCCCGCTGCACAGATTCATGCGCCAGGGCCTCCCATAGATAATTCACTTAGGTTTATTGCGCTATCTCTAATAGCACCCGAGATATCACCAGATATATATTGGATTTTTCCCCGACCCTGAGTGTCCGGCCCCATGAGACGGTGGTTTTCTACGCCCCTTGTGGTCCGAGGTCGTTCCCGGTGAACAGATTCATGCGCCAGGGCCTCCTACAGACAATGCACTTTGATTTATTGCGCTATCTCTAATAGCACCCGAGATATCACCAGATATATATTGGATTTTTCCCTGACCCTGAGTGTCCGACCCCATGAGACGGTGGTTTTCTCGGCCCCTGGTGCTCCGAGGTCGTTCCCGCTGCACAGATTCATGCGCCAGGGCCTCCTGCAGATAATTCACTTTGGTTTATTGCGCTATCTGTAATAGCACCCGAGATATCACCAGATATATATTGGATTTTTCCCTGACCCTGAGTGTCCGACCCCGTGAGACGGTGGTTTTCTCGGCCCCTGGTGGTCCGGGGTCGTTCCCGCTGCACAGATTCATGCGCCAGGGCCTCCTGCAGGCAATGCACTTTGGTTTATTGCGATATCTCTAATAGCACCCCAGATATCACCAGATATATATTGGATTTTCCCCTGACCCTGACAGTCCGGCTCCATGAGACGGTGATTTTCTCGGCCCCTGGTGGTACGAGGTCGATCCCGCTGCACAGATTCATGCGCCAGGGCTTCCTACAGACAATGCACTTTGATTTATTGCGCTATCTGTAATAGCACCCGAGATATCACCAGATATATATTGGATTTTTCCCTGACCCTGACAGACAGGCCCCATGAGACGGTGATTTTCTCGGTCCCTGGTGGTCCGAGGTCGATCCCGCTGCACAGATTCATACGCCAGGGCCTCCTACAGACAATAGACTTTGATTTATTGCGCTATCTATAATAGCACCCGAGATATCACCAGATATATATTGGATTTTTCCCTGACCCTGAGTGCCCGGCCCCATGTTTCGGTGGTTTTCTCGGCCCCTGGTGGCCCGAGGTCGATCCCGCTGCACAGATTCATGCGCCAGGGCCTCCTGCAGACAATGCACTTTGGTTGATTGCGCTATCTCTAATAGCACCCCAGATATCACCAGATATATATTGGATTTTTCCCTGACCCTGAGTGTCCGGGCCCATGAGACGGTGGTTTTCTCGGCCCCTGGTGGTCCGAGGTCGCTCCCGCTGCACAGATTCATGCGGCAGGGCCCCCTGCAGATAATTCACTTTGATTTATTGCGCTATCTCTAATAGCACCCGAGAAATCACCAGATATATACTGGATTTTCCCCTGACCCTGACAGTCCGGCTCCATGAGACGGTGATTAACTCGGCCCCTGGTGGTCCGAGGTCGTTCCCGCTGCACAGATTCATGCGCCAGGGCCCCCTGCAGATAATTCACTTTGATTTATTGCGCTATCTCTAATAGCACCCGAGATATCACCAGATATATATTGGATTTTTCCCTGACCCTGACAGTCCGGCTCCATGAGGCGGTGGTTTTCTCGGTCCCTGGTGGTCCGAGGTCCATCCCGCTGCACAGATTCATGCGCCAGGGCCTCCTGCAGACAATGCACTTTGATTTATTTCGCTATCTCTAATAGCACCCGTGTTATCACCAGAGATGTAATGGATTTTTCCTTGACCCTGACAGTCCGGCCCTATGTGTCGATGGTTCTCTCGGTACCTCGTGGTCCGAGGTCGATCCCGCTGCACAGATTCATGCGCCAGGGCAGCCTGCAGACAATTCACTTTGGTTTATTGCGCTATCTGTAATAGCACCCGAGATATCACCAGATATATATTAGATTTTTCCCTGACCCTGACAGTCCGGCCACATGAGACGGTGATTATCTCGGCCCCTGGTTGTCCGAGGTCGATCCCGCTGCACAGATTCATGCGGCAGGGCCTCCTACAGACAACGCACATTGATTTATTGCGCTATCTGTAACAGCACCCGAGATATCCCCAGATATATATTGGATTTTTCCCTGACCCTGAGAGCCCGGCCCCATGTTTCGGTGGTTTTCTCGACCCCTGGTGGTCCGCGGTCGTTCCCGCTGCACAGATTCATGCGCCAGAGCTTCCTGCAGACAATTCACTTTGGCTTATTGCGCTATCTGTAATAATACCCGAGATATCACCAGATATATATTGGATTTTTCCCTGACCCTGAGTGTCCGACCCCATGAGACGGTGGTTTTCTCGGCCCCTGGTGGTCTGGGGTCGTTCCCGCTGCACAGATTCATGCGCCAGGGCCTCCTGCAGACAATGCACTTTGATTTATTGCGTTATCTGTAATAGCACCCGAGATATCACCACATATATATTGGATTTTTCCCTGACCCTGAGTGTCCGACCCCATGAGACGGTGGTTTTCTCGGCCCCTGGTGGTCCGAGGTCGTTCCCGCTGCACAGATTCATGCGCCAGGGCCTCCTGCAGGCAATGCACTTTGGTTTATTGCGATATCTCTCATAGCACCCCAGATATCACCAGATATATATTGGATTTTTCCCTGACCCTGAGTGTCCGACCCCATGAGACGGTGGTTTTCTCGGCACCTGGTGGTCCGAGGTCGTTCCCGCTGCACAGATTCATGCGCCAGGGCCTCCTGCAGACAATGCACTTTGATTTATTTCGCTATCTCTAATAGCACCCGAGTTATCACCAGAGATGTAATGGATTTTTCCTTGACCCTGAGAGTCCGGCCCCATGTGTCGATGGTTCTCTCGGTACCTCGTGGTCCGAGGTCGATCCCGATGCACAGATTCATGCGCCAGTGCAGCCTGCAGACAATTCACTTTGGTTTATTGCGCTATCTGTAATAGCACCCGAGATATCACCAGATATATATTGTATTTTTCCCTGAACCTGACAGACCGGCCCAATGTGTCGGTGGTTTTCTCGGCCCCTGGTGGTCCGAGGTCGTTCCCGCTGCGCAGATTCATGCGCCAGGGCCCCCTGCAGATAATTCACTTTGGTTCAGTGCGCTATCTGTAAGAGCAACCGAAATATCACCAGATATATATATTGAATTTTTCCCCGACCCTGAGTGTCGGGCCCCATGTGTCGGTTGTTTTCTCGGCCCCTGGTGGACCGAGGTCGATCCCGCTGCACAGATTCATGCGCCAGGGCCTCCTGCAGATAATTCACTTTGGTTTATTGCGCTATCTCTAATAACACCCGAGATATCACCAGATATGTGCTAGATTTTTACAAGACCTTGGGTGACGGATTCCGAATATCTTTAATTTTCTCGGCCCCTGGTGGCCCGAGGTCGTTCCCGCTGCACAGATTCAGGCGCCAGGGCCTGCTGCAGACAATGCACTTTGATTTATTGCGCTATCTCTAATAGCAGCCGAGATATCACCAGATATATATTGTATTTTTCCCTGACCCTGAGTGCCCGGCCCCATGTTTCGGTGGTTTTCTCGGCCCCTGGTGGCCCGAGGTCGATCCCGCTGCACAGATTCATGCGCCAGGGCCTCCTGCAGACAATGCACTTTGGTTGATTGCGCTATCTCTAATAGCACCCGAGATATCACCAGATATATATTGGATTTTTCCCTGACCCTGAGTGTCCGACCCCATGAGACGGTGGTTTTCTCGGCGCCTGGTGGTCCGAGGTCGTTCCCGCTGCACAGATTCATGCGCCAGTGCCTCCTGCAGATAATTCACTTTGGTTTATTGCGCTATCTCTAATAGCACCCGAGATATCACCAGATATATATTGTATTTTTCCCTGACCCTGAGTGCCCGGCCCCATGTTTCGGTGGTTTTCTCGACCCCTGGTGGTCCGCGGTCGTTCCCGCTGCACAGATTCATGTGCCAGGGCCCCCTGCAGATAATTCACTTTGGTTTAGTGCGCTATCTGTAAGAGCACCCGAGATATCCCCAGATATATATTGGATTTTTCCCTGACCCTGAGTGCCCGGCCCCATGTTTCGGTGGTTTTCTCGATCCCCGGTGGTCCGCGGTCGTTCCCGCTGCACAGATTCATGCGCCAGAGCTTCCTGCAGACAATTCACTTTGGTTTATTGCGCTATCTGTAATAGCACCCGAGATATCACCAGATATGTGCTAAATTTTTAAATGACCTTGGGTGACGGATTCCGAATATCTTTAATTTTCTCGGCCCCTGGCGGTCCGAGGTCGTTCCCGCTGCACAGATTCATGCGCCAGTGCCTCCTGCAGATAATTCACTTTGGTTAATTGCGCTATCTCTAATAGCACACGAGATAACACCATACATATATTGGATTTTTCCCTGACCCTGACAGTCCGGCCCCATGTGTCGGTGGTTTTCTCGGCCGCTGGTGGTCCGAGGTCGTTCCCGCTGCGCAGGTTCATGCGCCAGGGCCCCCTGCAGATAATTCACTTTGGTTTAGTGCGCTATCTGTAAGAGCACCCGAAATATCACCAGATATATATATTGGATTTTTCTCCGACCCTGGGTGTCCTGCCCAATGTGTCGGTGATTTTCTCGGCCCCTGGTGGTCCGAGGTCGATCCCGCTGCACAGATTCGTGCGCCAGGGTCTCCTACAGACAATGCACTTTGATTTATTGCGCTATTAGTAATAGCACACGAGATAACACCATATATATATTGGATTTTCCCCTGACACTGAGTGTCCTGGCCCATGAGACGGTGGTTTTCTCCACCCCTGGTGGTCCGAGGTCGTTCCCGCTGCACAGATTCATGCAGCAGGGCCCCCTGCAGCTAATTCACTTTGATTTATTGCGCTATCTCTAATAGCACCCGAGATATCACCAGATATATATTGGATTTTTCCCTGACCTTGACAGTCCGGCCCCATGAAACGGTGATTTTCTCGGCCCCTGGTGGTCCGAGGTCGATCCCGCTGCACAGATTCATGCGCCAGTGCCTCCTACAGACAATGCACTTTAGTTTATTGCGCTATCTCTAATAGCACCCGAGATATCACCAGATCTATATTGGATTTGTCCTTGACCCTGACAGTCCGGCCCCATGAGACGGTGATTTTTTCGGCCCCTGGTGGTCCGAGGTCGATCCCGCTGCACAGATTCATGCGCCAGGGCCTCCTACAGACAATGCACTTTGGGTTATTGCGCTATCTCTAATAGCACCCGAGATATCACCAGATATATATTGGATTTTCCCCTGACCCTGAGTGTCCTGGCCCATGAGACGGTGGTTTTCTCGGCGCCTGGTGGTCCGAGGTCGTTCCCGCTGCACAGTTTCATGCGCCAGTGCCTCCTGCAGATAATTCACTTTGGTTTATTGCGCTATCTCTAATAGCACCGGAGATATCACCATATATATATTGGATTTTCCCCTGACCCTGAGTGCCCGGCCCCATGTGTCGGTGGTTTTCTCAGCCCCTGGTGGTCCGAGGTTGATCCCTCTGCACAGATTCATGCGCCAGGGCCTCCTACAGACAATGCACTTTGATTTATTGCGCTATTTGTAATAGCACCCGAGATATCACCAGATATATATTGGATTTTCCGCTGACCCTGAGTGTCCGGCCCCATGAGACGGTGGTTTTCTCGGCCCCTGGTGGTCCGAGGTCGTTCCCGCTGCAGAGATTCATGCGCCAGGGCCTCCTGCAGATAATTCATTTTTGTTTATTGCGCTCTCTCTAATAGCACCCGAGATATCACCAGATATATATTGGATTTTTCCCTGACCCTGAGGGTCCGGCCCCATGAGACGGTGGTTTTTCGGCCCCTGGTGGTCCGCGGTCGTCCCCGCTGCACAGATTCATGTGCCAGGGCCCCCTGCAGATAATTCACTTTGGTTTAGTGCGCTATCTGTAAGAGCACCCGAGATATCCCCAGATATATATTGGATTTTTCCCTGACCCTGAGTGCCCGGCCCCATGTGTCGGTGGTTTTCTCGGCCCCTGGTGGTCCGAGGTCGTTCCCGCTGCACAGATTCATGCGCCAGGGCCCCCTGCAGATAATTCACTATGGTTTAGTGCGCTATCTGTAATAGCACCTGGATATCACCAGATATATCTTAGATTTTTCCCTGACCCTGACAGTCCGGCCCTATGAGACGGTGATTTTCTCGGCCCCTGGTGGTCCGAGGTAGTTCCTGCTGCAGAGATTCATTCGCCAGTGCCTTCTACAGACAGTGCAGTTTGATTTATTGCGCTGTCTGTAATAGCACCCGAGATATCACCAGATATATTCTGGATTTTTACATGACCTTGGTTGACGGATTCCGAATATCTGTAATTTTCTCGGCGCCTGGTGGTCCGAGGTCGTTCCTGCTGCCCAGATTCATTCGCCAGTGCCTCCTGCAGACAATGCACTTTCATTGATCGCGCTATCTCTAATAGCAACCGAGATATCACCAAATATATATTGGATTTTTCCATGACCCTGACAGTCCTGCCCCATGTGCCGGTGATTTTCTCGGCCCCTGGTGGTCGGAGGGCGTTGCTGCTGCACAGATTCATGCGCGAGGGCCTCTTGCAGACAGTGCACTTTGATTTATCGCCCTATCTCTAATAGCACCCGAGATATGACCCGATATATGTTGGATTTTTCCCTGACCCTGAGTGTCCGGCCCCATGAGACGGTGGTTTTCTCGGCCCCTGGTGCTCCGAGGTCGTTCCCGCCGCACCGATTCATGCGCCAGGGCCCCCTGCAGATAATTCACTTTGCTTTAGTCCGCTATATCTAAGAGCACCCGAGATATCACCAGATATATATTGGATTTTTCCCTGATCTCGAGTGTCCGGCCCCATGAGACGGTGGTTTTCTCGGCCCCTGCTGCTCCGAGGTCGTTCCCGTTGCACAGATTCATGTGCCAGGGCCCCCTGCAGATAATTCACTTTGGTTTAGTGCGCTATCTGTAAGAGCACCCGAGATATCACCAGATATATATTAGATTTTTCCCTGACCCTGACAGTCCGGCCACATGAGACGGTGATTTTCTCGGCCCCTGGTTGTCCGAGGTCGATCCCGCTGCACAGATTCATGCGGCAGGGCCTCCTACAGACAATACACTTTGATTTATTGCGCTATCTCTAATAGCACCCGAGTTATCACCAGAGATGTAACGGATTTTTCCTTGACCCTGACAGTCCGGCCCCATGTGTCGATGATTCTCTCGGTACCTCGTGGTCCGAGGTCGATCCCGCTGCACAGATTCATGCGCCAGGGCAGCCTGCAGACAATTCACTTTGGTTTATTGCTCTATCTGTAATAGCACCCGAGATATCACCAGATATATATTGGATTTTTCCCTGAACCTGACAGACCGGCCCAATGTGTCGGTGGTTTTCTCGGCCCCTGGTGGTCCGAGGTCGTTCCCGCTGCGCAGATTCATGCGCCAGTGCCGCCTGCAGATAATTCACTTTGGTTTATTGCGCTATCTCTAATAGCACCCGAGATATCACCTGATATATATTGTATTTTTCCCTGACCCTGAGTGCCCGGCCCCATGTTTCGGTGGTTTTCTCGACCCCTGGTGGTCCGAGGTCCATCCCGCTGCACAGATTCATGCGCTAGGGCCTCCTGCAGACAATGGACTTTGATTTATTGCGTTATCTGTAATAGCACCGGATATATCACCATATATATATTGCATTTTCCCCTGACCCGAGTGTCCGGCCCCATGAGACGGTGGTATTCTCGGCCCCTGGTGGTCCGAGGTCGTTCCCGCTGCACAGATTCATGCGGCGGCGCCTCCTACAGACAATGCACTTTGATTTATTGCGCTATCTGTAATTGCACCCGAGATATCACCAGATATATATTGGATTTTTCCCTGACCCTGAGTGTCCGGCCCCATGAGACGGTGGTTTTTCGGCCCCTGGTGGTCCGCGGTCGTTCCCGTTGCACAGATTCATGTGCCAGGGCCCCCTGCAGATAATTCACTTTGGTTTAGTGCGCTATCTGTAAGAGCACCCGAGATATCACCAGATATATATTAGATTTTTCCCTGACCCTGACAGTCCGGCCACATGAGACGGTGATTTTCTCGGCCCCTGGTTGTCCGAGGTCGATCCCGCTGCACAGATTCATGCGGCAGGGCCTCCTACAAACAACGCACATTGATTTATTGCGCTATCTGTAATAGCACCCGAGATATCACCAGATATATATTGGATTTTCCCCTGACCATGAGTGCCCGGACCCATGAGACGGTGGTTTCCTCGACCCCTCGTGGTGCGAGGTCGATCCTGCTCCACAGATTCATGCGCCAGGGCCTCCTACAGACAATGCACTTTGATTTATTGCGTTATCTGTAATAGCACCGGAGATATCACCATATATATATTGGATTTTCCCCTGACCCTGAGTGCCCGGCCCCATGTGTCGGTGGTTTTCTCAGCCCCTGGTGGTCCGAGGTTGATCCCTCTGCACAGATTCATGCGCCAGGGCCTCCTACAGACAATGCACTTTGATTTATTGCGCTATTTGTAATAGCACCCGAGATATCACCAGATATATATTGGATTTTCCGCTGACCCTGAGTGTCCGGCCCCATGAGACGGTGGTTTTCTCGGCCCCTGGTGGTCCGAGGTCGTTCCCGCTGCAGAGATTCATGCGCCAGGGCCTCCTGCAGATAATTCATTTTTGTTTATTGCGCTCTCTCTAATAGCACCCGAGATATCACCAGATATATATTGGATTTTTCCCTGACCCTGAGGGTCCGGCCCCATGAGACGGTGGTTTTTCGGCCCCTGGTGGTCCGCGGTCGTCCCCGCTGCACAGATTCATGTGCCAGGGCCCCCTGCAGATAATTCACTTTGGTTTAGTGCGCTATCTGTAAGAGCACCCGAGATATCCCCAGATATATATTGGATTTTTCCCTGACCCTGAGTGCCCGGCCCCATGTGTCGGTGGTTTTCTCGGCCCCTGGTGGTCCGAGGTCGTTCCCGCTGCACAGATTCATGCGCCAGGGCCCCCTGCAGATAATTCACTATGGTTTAGTGCGCTATCTGTAATAGCACCTGGATATCACCAGATATATCTTAGATTTTTCCCTGACCCTGACAGTCCGGCCCTATGAGACGGTGATTTTCTCGGCCCCTGGTGGTCCGAGGTAGTTCCTGCTGCAGAGATTCATTCGCCAGTGCCTTCTACAGACAGTGCAGTTTGATTTATTGCGCTGTCTGTAATAGCACCCGAGATATCACCAGATATATTCTGGATTTTTACATGAACTTGGTTGACGGATTCCGAATATCTGTAATTTTCTCGGCGCCTGGTGGTCCGAGGTCGTTCCTGCTGCCCAGATTCATTCGCCAGTGCCTCCTGCAGACAATGCACTTTCATTGATCGCGCTATCTCTAATAGCAACCGAGATATCACCAAATATATATTGGATTTTTCCATGACCCTGACAGTCCTGCCCCATGTGCCGGTGATTTTCTCGGCCCCTGGTGGTCGGAGGGCGTTGCTGCTGCACAGATTCATGCGCGAGGGCCTCTTGCAGACAGAGCACTTTGATTTATAGCCCTATCTCTAATAGCACCCGAGATATGACCCGATATATGTTGGATTTTTCCCTGACCCTGAGTGTCCGGACCCATGAGACGGTGCCTTTCTCGGCCCCTGGTGGTCCGAGGTCGTTCCCGCTGCACAGATTCATGCGCCAGGGCCTCCTACAGACAATCCACTTTGATTTATCGCGCTATCTGTAATAGCACCCGGGAAAGCACCATATATATGCTGGATTTTTACATGACTTTGGCTGACGGACACCGCAAATCTGTAATTTTCCGTGTCCCTGGAGGTCCGAGGTCGTTCCCGCTGCCTGGATTAATGCGCCAGGGCCTCCTACAGACAATGCACTTTGATTTATCGCGCTATCTTTAACAGCACCCGAGATATCACCAGATATATAATGGATTTTTCCCTGACCCTGACAGTCCGGCCCCATGAGACGGTCGTTTTCTCGCTCCCTGTTGATCCGAGGTCGTTCCCGCTGCACAGATTCATGCGCCAGGGCCACCTACAGACAATGCACTTTGGTTTATTGCGCTATCTCTAATAGCACCCGAGATATCACCAGATGTATGCTGGATTTTTACATGACCTTGAACACGGATTCCGAATATCTGTAATTTTCTCGGCCCCTGGTGGTCCGAGGTCGTTCCCGCTGCACAGATTCATGCGCCAGGGCCTCCTGCAGACAATGCACTTTGGTTTATTGCGCTATCTCTAATAGCACCCGAGATATCACCAGATATATATTGGATTTTTGCCTGACCCTGAGTGTCCGACCCCATGAGACGGTGGTTTTCTCGGCCCCTGGTGGTCCGAGGTCGTTCCCGCTGCAAAGATTCATGCGCCAGGGCCTCCTACAGACAATGCACTTTGATTTATTGCGCTATCTGTAATAGCACCCGAGATATCACCACATATATATTGGATTTTTCCCTGACCCTGAGTGTCCGACCCCATGAGACGGTGGTTTTCTCGGCCCCTGGTGGTCCGAGGTCGTTCCCGCTGCACAGATTCATGCGGCAGGGCCTCCTACAGACAATTCACTTTGATTTTTTGCGCTATCTGTAATAGCACCCGAGATATCACCACATATATATTGGATTTTTCCATGACCCTGAGTGTCCGGCCCCACGAGACGGTGATTTTCTCGGCCCCTGGTTGTCCGGGGTCGTTCCCGCTGCATAGATTCATGCGCCAGGGCCCGCTGCAGATAATTCACTTTGGTTTAGTGCGCTATCTGTAAGAGCACCCGAGATATCACCAGATATATATTGAATTTTTCAACCGACCTTGAGTGTCCGGCCCCATGAGACGGTGGTTTTCTCGGCCCCTAGTGGTCCGAGGTCGTTCCCGCTGCACAGAATCATGCGCCAGGGCTTCCTGCAGACAATGCACTTTGATTCATCGCGCTATCTCTAATAGCACCCGAGATATCACCAAATATATATTGGATTTTTCCCTGACCCGGATAGTCCGGCCCCATGAGACGGGGATTTTCTCGGCCCCTGGTGGTCCGAGGTCGTTCCCGCTGAAAGAGTCATGCGCCATTGCTTCCTGCAAATAATTCACCTTTGTTTATTGCTCTATCTCTATTAGCACCCGAGATATCACCAGATGTATATTGGATTTTCCCCTGACCCTGAGGGTCCGGCCCCATGAGACGGAGGTTTTCTCGGCCCCTGGTGGTCCGAGGTCGTTCCCGCTGCACAGACTCATGTGCCAGGGCATCCTGCAGGCAATGCACTTTGGTTTATTGCGCTATCTCTAATAGCACCCGAGATATCACCAGATATATATTGGATTTTTGCCTGACCCTGACAGTCCGGCCCCATGAGACGGTGGTTTTCTCGGCCCCTGGTGGTCCGAGGTCGTTCCCGCAGCACAGATTCATGCGTCAGGGCCTCATGCAGATAATTCACTTTGGATTATTGCGCTATCTCTAATAGCACCCGAGATATCACCAGATATATATTGGATTTTCCCATGACCATGTGAGTCCGGCCCCATGAGACTGTGGTTTTCTCGGCCCCTGGTGGTCCGAGGTCGTTCCCGCTGCACAGATTCATGCGCCAGCGCCTCCTGCAGATAAGGCACTTTGATTTATTGCGCTATCTGTAATAGCACCCGAGATATCACCAGATATATATTGGATTTTTCCCTGAACCTGAGTGTCCGGCCCCATGAGACGGTGGTTTCTTCGGCCCCTGGTAGTCCGAGGTCGTTCCCGCTGCACAGATTCATGCGCCAGCGAATTCTACAGACAATGCTCATTGATTTATCGCGCTATCTGTAATAGCACCCGAGATGTCACCAGATATATGCTGGATTTTTTCATGACCATGGGTGACGGATACCGAACATCTGTAATTTTCTCGGCCCCTGGGGGTCCGAGGTCGTTCCTGCTGCCCAGATTCATGCGCCAGGGCCTGCTACAGACCATGCACTTTGATTTATCGCGCTATCTGTAATAGCACCCGAGATATCACAAGATATATATTGGATTTTTCCCTGACCCTGAGTGCCGGCCCCATGAGACGGTGGTTTTCTCGGCCCCTGGTGGTCCGAGGTCGTTCCCGCTGCACACATTCATGCGCCATGGCCTCCTGCAGATAATTCACTTGGTTTATTGCTCTATCTCTAATAGCACCCGAGATATCACCAGATATATATTGGATTTTTCGCCGACCCTGACAGTCCGGCCCCATGAGACGGTGGTTTTCTCGGCCCCTGGTGGTCCGAGGTCGTTCCCGCTACACAGATTCATGCGCCAGGGCCTCCTACAGACAATGCACTTTGATTTATTGCGCTACCTGTAATAGCAACCGAGATACCACCAGATATATATTGGATTTTTTCCTGACCCTGACAGTCCGGCCCCGTGAGACGGTGATTTTCTCGGCCCCTGGTGGTCCGAGGTCGTGCCCGCTGCACAGAATCATGCGCCAGGGCTTCCTACAGACAATGCACTTTGATTTATTGCGCTATCTCTAATAGCACCCGAGATGTCACCAGATATACATTGGATTTTCCCCTGACCCTGAGTGTCCGGTCCCATGAGACTGTGATTTTCTCGGCCCCTGGCGGTCCGAGGTCGTTCCCGCTGCCCAGATTCATTCGCCAGTACCTCCTACAGACAATGCACTTTGATTTATTGCGCTATCTCTAATAGCACCCGAGATATCACCAGATATATATTGGATTTTTCCCGGACCCTGACAGTCCGGCCCCATGAGACGGTGATTTTCTCGGCCTCTGGTGGTCCGAGGTCGTTGCCGCTGCGCAGATTCATGCGCCAGGGACTCCTGCAGACAATTCACTTTGGATTATTGCGCTATCTCTAATAGCACCCGAGATATCACCAGATATATATTGGATTTTTCCATGACCCTGAGTGTCCGGCCCCACGAGACGGTGATTTTCTCGGCCCCTGGTTGTCCGGGGTCGTTCCCGCTGCATAGATTCATGCGCCAGGGCCCGCTGCAGATAATTCACTTTGGTTTAGTGCGCTATCTGTAAGAGCACCCGAGATATCACCAGATATATATTGAATTTTTCAACCGACCTTGAGTGTCCGGCCCCATGAGACGGTGGTTTTCTCGGCCCCTAGTGGTCCGAGGTCGTTCCCGCTGCACAGAATCATGCGCCAGGGCTTCCTGCAGACAATGCACTTTGATTCATCGCGCTATCTCTAATAGCACCCGAGATATCACCAAATATATATTGGATTTTTCCCTGACCCGGATAGTCCGGCCCCATGAGACGGGGATTTTCTCGGCCCCTGGTGGTCCGAGGTCGTTCCCGCTGAAAGAGTCATGCGCCATTGCTTCCTGCAAATAATTCACCTTTGTTTATTGCTCTATCTCTATTAGCACCCGAGATATCACCAGATGTATATTGGATTTTCCCCTGACCCTGAGGGTCCGGCCCCATGAGACTGTGGTTTTCTCGGCCCCGGGTGGTCCGACGTCGTTCCCGCTGCACAGATTCATGCGCCAGGGCCTCCTGCAGATAATTCACTTTGAATTATTGCGCTATCTCTAATAGCACCCGAGATGTCACCAGATATATATTGGATTTTTCCATGACCCTCAGTGTCCGGCCCCATGAGACGGTGGTTTTCTCGGCCCCTGGTGGTCCGAGGTGGTTCCCGCTGCACGGATTCATGCACCAGGGCTTCCTGCTGACAATGCACTTTGATTTATCGCGCTATCTGTAATAGCACCTGAGATATCACCAGATATATATTGGATTTTCCTCTGAACCTGAGTGTCCGGCCCCATGAGACGGTGGTTTTCTCGGCCCCTGGTGGTCCGAGGTCGTTCCCGCTGCACAGATTCATGCGCCAGGGCCTCCTAGGGACAATGCACTTTGATTTATTGCGCTATCTGTAATAGAACCCGAGATATCACCAGATATATGCTGGATTTTTACATGACATTGGGTGTCGGATACCGAAAATCTGTAATTTTCTCGGCCCCTGCTGGTCAGAGGTGGTTCCTGCTGCACAGATTCATGCGCCAGGGCCTCCTACAGACAATGCACTTTGATTTATTGCGCTATCTGTAATAGCACCCGAGAAAGCACCATATATATGCTGGATTTTTACATGACTTTGAGTGACGGATACCGAAAATATGTAATTTTCTCTGCCCCTGGTGGTCCGATGTCGTTACTGCTGCACAGATTCATGCGCAAGGTCCTCCTACGGACAATGCACTTTGATTCATTGCGCTATCTCTAATAGCACCCCAGATATCACCAGATATATATTTGATTTTTCCCTGACCCTGAGTGTCCGGCCCCATGAGACGGTGGTTTTCTCGGCCCCTGGTGGTCCGAGGTCGTTCCCGCTGCACAGATGCATGCGCCAGGGACTCCTGCAGATAATTCACTTTGGTTTATTGCGCTATCGCTAATAGCACCCGAGAAAGCACCATATATATGTTGGATTTTTACACGACTTTGGGTTACGGATACCGAAAATCTGTAATTTTCTCGGCCCCTGGTGGTCCGACGTCGTTCCTGCTGCACAGATTCATGCGCATGGGCCTCCTGCAGATAATTCACTTTGGTTTATTGCGCTATCTCTAATAGCACCCGTGATATCACCAGATATATATTTGATTTTTCCCTGACCCTGACAGTCCGGCCCCATGTGTCGATGGTTTTCTCGGTCCCTCGTGTTCCGAGGTCGATCCCGCTGCACAGATTCATGCGCCAGGGCCTCCTACAGACAATGCACTTTGATTTATTGCGCTATCTGTAAGAGCACCCGAGATATCACCAGATATATATTAGATTTTTCCCTGACCCTGACAGTCCGGCCACATGAGACGGTGATTTTCTCGGCCCCTGGTTGTCCGAGGTCGATCCCGCTGCACAGATTCATGCGGCAGGGCCTCCTACAGACAATGCACTTTGATTTATTGCGCTTCCTGTAACAGCACCCGAGATATCACCATATACATATTGGATATTTCCCTGAACCTGACAGTCCGGCCCCATGAGACGGTAGTTTTCTCAGCCCCTGGTGGTCCGAGGTCGTTCTCGCTGCACAGATTCATGCGCCAGGGCCTCCTACAGACAATGCACTTTGATTTATTGCGCTATCTGTAAGAGCACCCGAGATATCACCAGATATATATTAGATTTTTCCCTGACCCTGACAGTCCGGCCACATGAGACGGTGATTTTCTCGGCCCCTGGTTGTCCGAGGTCGGTCCCGCTGCACACATTCATGCGCCAGGGCCTCCTACAGATAATACACTTTGGTTTATTGCGCTATCTCTAATACCACCGGAGATATCACCAGATATATATTGGATTTTTCCCTGACCCTGAGTGTCTGACCCCATGAGACGGTGGTTTTCTCGGCCCCTGGCGGTCCGAGGTCGTTCCCGCTGCAGAGATTCATGCGCCAGGGCCTCCTGCATATAATTCATTTTTGTTTATTGCGCTCTCTCTCTAATAGCAGCCGAGATATCACCAGATATATATTGGATTTTTCCCTGACCCTGAGTGTCCGGCCCCAAGAGACAGTGGTTTTTCGGCCCCTGGTTGTCCGCGGTCGTTCCCGCTGCACAGATTCATGTGCCAGGGCCCCCTGCCTATAATTCACTTTGGTTTAGTGCGCTATCTGTATGAGCACCCGAGATATCCCCAGATATATATTGGATTTTTCCCTGACCCTGAGTGTCCGGCCCCATGAGACGGTGGTTTTCTCGGCCCCTGGTGGTCGGAGGTCGTTCCCGCTGCACAGATTCATGCGGCAGGGCTCCTATAGACAATGCACTTTGATTTATTGCGCTATCTCTAATATCACCCGAGATATCACCAGATATATATTGGATTTTTCCCTGACCCTGAGTGTCCGGCCCCATGAGACGGTGGTTTTCTCGGCCCCTGGTGGTCCGAGGTCGTTCCCGCTGCACAGATTCATGCGCCAGGGCCTCCTGCAGACAATTCACTTTGGTTTATTGCGCTATCTGTAATAGCACCCAAGATATCACCAGATATGTGCTGGATTTTTACATGACCTTGGGTCACGGATTCCGAATATCTTTAATTTTCTCGGCCCCTGGTGGTCCGAGGTCGTTTCCGCTGCACAGATTCAGGGGCCAGGGCCTGCTGCAGACAATGCACTTTGGTTTCTTGCGCTATCCCTAATAGCACCCGGGATATCACCAGATATATATATATATGATTTTTCCCTGACCCTGAGTGACCGGCCCCATGAGACGGTAGTTTTCTCGGCCCCTGGTGGTCCGAGGTCGTTCCCGCTGCACAGATTCATGCGCCAGGGCCTCCTATAGATAATTCACTTTGGTTTGTTGCGCTATCTCTAATAGCACCCGAGATATCACCAGATATATATTGGATTTTTCCCTGACCCTGAGTGTCCGACCCCATGAGACGGTGGTTTTCTCGGCCCCTGGTGGTCCGAGGTTGTTCCCGCTGCACAGATTCATGTTCCTGGGACCCCTGCAGATAATTCACTTTGGTTTAGTGCGCTATCTGTAAGAGCACCCGAGATATCTCCTGATATATATTGTATTTTTCCCTGACCCTGAGTGCCCGGCCCCATGTGTCGGTGGTTTTCTCGGCCCCTGGTTGTCCGAGGTCGATCGGGCTGCACAGATTCGTGCGTCAGGGCCTCCGACAGACAATGCACTTTGATTTATTGCGCTATTTGTAATAGCACCCGAGATATCACCAGATATATATTGGATTTTTCCCTGACCCTGAGTTTCGACCCCATGAGACGGTGGTTTTCTCGGCCCCTGGCGGTCCGAGGTCGTTCCCGCTGCAGAGATTCATGCGCCAGGGCCTCCTGCAGATAATTCATTTTTGTTTATTGCGCTCTCTCTCTAATAGCAGCCGAGATATCACCAGATATATATTGGATTTTTCCCTGACCCTGAGTGTCCGGCCCCATGAGACAGTGGTTTTTCGGCCCCTGGTGGTCCGCGGTCGTTCCCGCTGCACAGATTCATGTGCCAGGGCCCCCTGCCGATAATTCACTTTGGTTTAGGGCGCTATCTGTAAGAGCACCCGAGATATCCCCAGATATATATTGGATTTTTCCCTGACCCTGAGTTTCCGGCCCCATGAGACGGTGGATTTCTCGGCCCCTGGTGGTCGGAGGTCCTTCCCGCTGCACAGATTCATGCGACAGGACCTCCTGCAGACAATTCACTTTGGTTTATTGCGCTATCTCTAATACCACCCGAGATATCACCAGATATATATTGGATTTTTCCCTGACCCTGAGTGTCCGGCCCCATGTGTCGGTGGTTTTCTCGGCCCCTGGTGGTCCGAGGTCGCTCCCGCTGCACAGATTCATGCGCCAGGGCCTCCTACAGACAATTTACTTTGATTTATTGCGCTATCTATTATAGCACCCGAGATATCACCAGATATATATCGGATTTTTCCCTGACCCTGAGTGTCCGACCCCGTGAGACGGTGGTTTTCTCGGCCCCTGGTGGTCCGAGGTCGTTCCCGCTGCACAGATTCATGCGCCAGGGCCTCCTGCAGATAATACACTTTGGATTATTGCGCTCTCTCTAATAACACCCGAGATATCACCAGATATATATTGGATTTTTCCCTGACCCTGAGTGTCCGGCCCCATGAGACGGTGGTTTTCTCGGCCCCTGGTGGTCGGAGGTCGTTCCCGCTGCACAGATTCATGCGGCAGGGGTCCTGCAGACAATGCACTTTGATTTATTGCGCTATCTCTAATAGCACCCGAGATATCACCAGATATATATTGGACTTTTCCCTGACCCTGTGTGTCCGGCCCCATGAGACGGTGGTTTTCTCGGCCCCTGGTGGTCCGAGGTCGTTCCCGCTGCACAGATTCATGCGCCAGGGCCTCCTGCAGACAATTCACTTTGGTTTATTGCGCTATCTGTAATAGCACTCAAGATATCACCAGATATGTGCTGGATTTTTACATGACCTTGGGTGACGGATTCCGAATATCTTTAATTTTCTCGGCCCCTGGTGGTCCGAGGTCGTTCCCGCTGCACAGATTCAGGGGCCAGGGCCTGCTGCAGACAATGCACTTTGGTTTATTGCGCTATCCCTAATAGCACCCGGGATATCACCAGATATATATTTGATTTTTCCCTGACCCTGAGTGCCCGGCCCCATGTGTCGGTGGTTTTCTCGGCCCCTGGGGGTCCGCGGTCGTTCCCGCTGCAAAGATTCATGCGCCAGGGCTTCCTGCAGACAATTCACCTTGGTTTATTGCGCTATCTGTAACAGCACCCGAGATATCACCAGATATATATTGGATTTTTCCCTGACCCAGAGTGTCCGGCCCCATGTGTCGGAGGTTTTCTCAGCCCCTGGTGGTCCGAGGTCCTGGCCACTGCACAGATTCATGCGCCAGGGCCTCCTACAGACAATGCACTTTGATTTATTGCGCTTCCTGTAATATCACCCGAGATATCACCATATATTTATTGGATTTTCCCCTGACCCTGTGTGTCCGGCCCCATGAGACGGTGGTTTTCTCGGCCCCTGGTGGTCCGAGGTCGTTCCCGCTGCACAGATTCATGCGCCAGGGCACCCTGCAGATAATTCACTTTGATTTACTGCGCTATCACTAATAGCACCCGAGATATCACCAGATATATATTGGATTTTTCCCTGAACCTGACAGTCCGGCCCCATGAGACGGTGATTTCCTCGGCCCCTGGTGGTCCGAAGTCGATCCCGCTGCACAGATTCAAGCGCCAGGGCCTCCTGCAGACAATGCACTTTGGTTTATTGCGCTATCTCTAATAGCACCCGAGATATCACCAGATATATATTGGATTTTTCCCTGACCCTGACAGTCCGGCCCCATGAGACGGTGATTTTCTCGGCCACTGGTGGTCCGAGGTAGATCCCGCTGCACAGATTCATGCGCCAGGGCCTCCTACAGACAATGCACTTTGATTTATTGCGCTATCTGTAATAGCACCCGAGATATCACCATATATATATTGGATTTTCCCCTGACCCTGACAGTCCGGCCCCATGAGACGGTGATTTTCTCGGCCCCTGGTGGTCCGAGGTCGATCCCGCTGCACTGATTCATGCGCCAGGGCCTCCTACAGACAATGCACTTTGATTTATTGCGCTGTCTGTAATAGCACCCGTGATATCACCAGATATATGCTGGATTTTAACATGCCCTTTGGTGACGGATTCCGCATATCTGTAATTTCCTCGGCCCCTGGTGGTCCGAGGTAGTTCCTGCTACACAGATTCATTCGCCAGTGCCTCCTACAGACAATGCACTTTGATTTATTGCGCTATCTTTAAGAGCACCCGAGATATCACCAGATATATATTGGATTTTTTCCTGCCCCTGACAGTCTGGCCCCATGAGACGGAGATTTTCTCGGCCCCTGGTGGTCCGAGGTCGCTCCCGCTGCACCGATTCGTGCGCTAGGGCCTCCTGCAGACAATGAAATTTGATTTATTGCGCTATCTGTAATAGCACCCGAGATATCACCAGATATATATTGGATTTTTCCCTGACCCTGAGTGTCCGACCACATGTGACGGTGGTTTTCTCGGCCCCTGGTGCTCCGAGGTCGTTCCCGCGGCACAGACTCATGCGCCAGGGCCTGCTGCAGACAATGCACTTTGGTTTATTGCGCTATCTGTAATAGCACCCGAGATATCACCAGATATATATTGGATTTTCCCCTGACCCTGAGTGTCCGGCCCCATGGGACGGTGGTTTTGTCGGCCCCTCGTGGTCCGAGGTCGTTCCCGCTGCACAGATTCATGCGCCAGGGCCTCCTATAGATAATTCACTTTGGTTTATTGCGCTATATCTAATAGCACCCGAGATATCACCAGATATATATTGGATTTTTCCCTGACCCTGACCGTCCGGACCCATGTGTCGGTGGTTTTCTCGGCCCCTGGTGGTCCGAGGTCGTTCCCGCTGCACAGATTCATGCGCCAGGGCCTCCTGCAGATAAATCACTTTGGTTTGTTGCGCTATCTGTAATAGCACCCGAGATATCACCAGACATATGCTGAATTTTTACATGACGTTGGGTGACGGATTCCGAATATTTGTAATTTTCTCGGCCACTGGTGGTCCGAGGTAGTTCCTGCTGCACAGATTCATTCGCCAGTGCCTCCTACAGACAATGCACTTTGATTTATTGCGCACTCTCTAATAGCATCCGAGATATCACCAGATATATGCTCTATTTTGACATGACGTTGGGTGACGGATACCGAAAATCTGTAACTTTCTTGGCCCCTGGTGGTCCGACGTCGTGCCCGCTGCACAGATTCATGCGCCAGGGCCTCCTACAGACAATGCACTTTGATTTATTGCGCTATCTGTAATAGCACCCGAGATATCACCAGATATATATTGGATTTTTTCCCGACCCTGACAGTCCGGCCCCATGTGTCGGTGGTTTTCTCGGCCCCTGGTTGTCCGAGGTCGATCCCGCAGCACAGAATCATTCGCCAGTGCCTCCTACAGACAATGCACTTTGATTTATTGCGCTATCTCTAAGAGCACCCGAGATATCACCAGATATATATTGGATTTTTTCCTGCCCCTGACAGTCCGGCCCCATGAGACGGAGATTTTCTCGGCCCCTGGCGGTCCGAGGTCGCTCCCGCTGCACCGATTCGTGCGCTAGGGCCTCCTGCAGACAATGAAATTTGATTTATTGCGCTATCTGTAATAGCACCCGAGATATCACCAGATATATATTGGATTTTTCGCTGACCCTGAGTGTCCGCCCCATGTGTCGGTGATTTCCTCGGCCCCTGGTGGTCCGAAGTCGATCCCGCTGCACAGATTCATGCGCCAGGGCCTCCTACAGACAATGTACTTTGATTTATTGCGCTTCCTGTAATAGCACCCGAGATATCACCATATACATATTGGATTTTTCCCTGAACCTGACAGTCCGGCCCCATGTGACGGTGATTTTCTCGGCCCCTGGTGGTCCGAAGTCGATCCCGCTGCACAGATTCATGCGCCAGGGCCTTCTACAGACAATGCACTTTGATTTATTGCGCTATCTATTATAGCACCCGAGATATCACCAGATATATATTGGATTTTTCCCTGATCCTGAGTGTCCGACCCCATGAGACGGTGGTTTTGTCGGCCCCTGGTGGTCCGAGGTCGTTCCCGCAGCACAGATTCATGCGCCTGGGCCTCCTGCAGACAATGCACTTTGATTTATTTTGCTATCTCTAATAGCACCCGAGATATCACCAGATATATATTGTATTTTTCCCTGACCCTGAGTGTCCGACCCCATGAGACGGTGGTTTTCTCGGCCCCTGGTGGTCGGAGGTCGTTCCCGCTGCACAGATTCATGCGGCAGGGGTCCTGCAGACAATGCACTTTGATTTATTGCGCTATCTCTAATAGCACCCGAGATATCACCAGATATATATTGGACTTTTCCCTGACCCTGTGTGTCCGGCCCCATGAGACGGTGGTTTTCTCGGCCCCTGGTGGTCCGAGGTCGTTCCCGCTGCACAGATTCATGCGCCAGGGCCTCCTGCAGACAATGCACTTTGATTTATTTCGCTATCTCTAATAGCACCCGAGATATCACCAGATATATATTGGATTTTTCCCTGACCCTGAGAGTCCGGCCCCATGAGACGGTGATTTTCTCGGCCCCTGGTGGTCCGAGGTCGATCCCGCTGCACTGATTCATGCGCCAGGGCCTCCTACAGACAATGCACTTTGATTTATTGCGCTATCTCTAAGAGCACCCGAGATATCACCAGATATATATTGGATTTTTTCCTGCCCCTGACAGTCCGGCCCCATGAGACGGAGATTTTCTCGGCCCCTGGCGGTCCGAGGTCGCTCCCGCTGCACCGATTCGTGCGCTAGGGCCTCCTGCAGACAATGAAATTTGATTTATTGCGCTATCTGTAATAGCACCCGAGATATCACCAGATATATATTGGATTTTTCGCTGACCCTGAGTGTCCGCCCCATGTGTCGGTGGTTTTCTCGGTCCCTCGTGGTCCGAGGTCGATCCCGCTGAACAGATTCATGCGCCAGGGCCTCCTGCAGATAATTCATTTTTGTTTATTGCGCTCTCTCTAATAGCACCCGAGATATCACCAGATATATATTGGATTTTTCCTTGACCCTGACAGTCCGGCCGCATGTGTCGATGGTTTTCTCGGTCCCTCGTGGTCCGAGATCGATCCCGCTGCACAGATTCATGCGCCAGGGCCCCCTGCAGATAATTCACTTTGATTTATTGCGCTATCTGTAATAGCACCCAACATATCACCATATATATATTGGTTTTTCCCCTGACCCTGTGTGTCCGGCCCCATGAGACGGTGGTTTTCTCGGCCCCTGGTCGTCCGAGGTCGTTCCCGCTGCACAGATTCATGCGCCAGGGCCCCCTGCAGATAATTCACTTTGATTTACTGCGCTATATCTAATAGCACCCGAGATATCACCCGATATATATTGGATTTTTCCCTGACCCTGACAGTCCGGTCCCATGAGACGGTGATTTTCTCGGCCCCTGGTGGTCCGAGGTCGTTCCCGCAGGACAGATTCATGCGCCAGTGCCTCCTACAGACAATGCACTTTGATTTATTGCGCTATCTCTAATAGCACCCGAGATATCACCAGATATATGCTGTATTTTTACAAGACCTTGGGTGACGGATACCGAAAATCTGTAATTTTCTCGGCCTTTGGTGGTCCGAGGTAGCTCCTGCTGCACAGATTCATGCGCCAGGGCCTCCTACAGACAATGCACTTTCTTTTATTGCGCTATCTCTAATAGCACCCGAGATATCACCAGATATATATTGGATTTTTCCCTGACCCTGAGTGTCCGGCCCCATGAGACGGTAGTTTTCTCGGCCCCTGGTGGTCCGAGGTCGGTCCCGCTGCACAGATTCATGGGCTAGGGCCTCCTGCAGACAATGCACTTTGATTTATTACGCTATCTCTAATAGCACCCGAGATATCACCAGATATATATTGGATTTTTCCCTGACCCTGACAGTCCGACCCCATGAGACGGTAGTTTTCTCGGCCCCTGGTGGTCCGAGGTCGGTCCCGCAGCCCAGATTCATGCGCCAGGGCCTCCTGCAGACAATGCACTTTGATTTATTGCGCTATCTGTAATAGCACCCGAGATATCACCAGATTTATATTGGATTTTTCCCTGACCCTGATTGTCCGACCCCATGTTTCGGTGGTTTTCTCGGCCCCTGGTGGTCCGAGGTCGATCCCGCTGCACTGATTCAAGCGCCAGGGCCTCCTACAGACAATGCACTTTGATTTATTGCGCTATCTGTAATAGCACCCGAGATATCACCAGATATATATTGGATTTTCCGCTGACCCTGAGTGTCCGGCCCCATGAGACGGTGATTTTCTCGGCCCCTGGTGGTCCGAGGTCGTTCCCGCTGCACAGATTCATGCGCCAGGGCCTCCTGCAGACAATGCACTTTGATTTATTTCGCTATCTCTAATAGCACCCGAGATATCACCAGATATATATTGGATTTTTCCCTGACCCTGACAGTCCGGCCCCAGGAGACGGTGATTTTCTCGGCCCCTGGTGGTCCGAGGTCGTTCCCGCTGCACAGATTCATGCGCCAGGGCCTCCTGCAGACAATGCACTTAGATTTATTGCGCTACCTCTAAGAGCACCCGAGATATCACCAGATATATATTGGATTTTTTCCTGCCCCTGACAGTCCGGCCCCATGAGACGGAGATTTTCTCGGCCCCTGGTGGTCCGAGGTCGCTCCCGCTGCACCGATTCGTGCGCTAGGGCCTCCTGCAGACAATGAAATTTGATTTATTGCGCTATCTGTATTAGCACCCGAGATATCACCAGATATATATTGGATTTTCCCCTGACCCTGACAGTCCGGCCCCATGAGACGGTGATTTTCTCGGCCCCTGGTGGTCCGAGGTCGTTTCCGCTGCACAGATTCATGCGCCAGGGCCTCCTACAAACTATGCACTTTGATTTATTGCGCTATCTCTAATAGCACCCGAGATATCACCAGATATATATTGGATTTTTCCCTGACCCTGACAGTCCGACCCCATGAGATGGTGGTTTTCTCGGCCCCTGGTGGTCCAAGGTCGTTCCCGCTGCACAGATTCATGAGCTAGGGCCTCCTGCAGACAATGCACTTTGATTTATTTCGCTATTTCTAATAGCACCCGAGATATCACCAGATATATATTGGATTTTTCCCTGACCCTGAGGGTCCGGCCCCATGAGACGGTGGTTTTTCGGCCCCTGGTGGTCCGCGGTCGTCCCCGCTGCACAGATTCATGTGCCAGGGCCCCCTGCAGATAATTCACTTTGGTTTAGTGCGCTATCTGTAAGAGCACCCGAAATATCACCAGATATATATATTGGATTTTTCTCCGACCCTGGGTGTCCTGCCCAATGTGTCGGTGATTTTCTCGGCCCCTGGTGGTCCGAGGTCGATCCCGCTGCACAGATTCGTGCGCCAGGGTCTCCTACAGACAATGCACTTTGATTTATTGCGCTATTAGTAATAGCACACGAGATAACACCATATATATATTGGATTTTCCCCTGACACTGAGTGTCCTGGCCCATGAGACGGTGGTTTTCTCCACCCCTGGTGGTCCGAGGTCGTTCCCGCTGCAGAGATTCATTCGCCAGTGCCTTCTACAGACAGTGCAGTTTGATTTATTGCGCTGTCTGTAATAGCACCCGAGATATCACCAGATATATTCTGGATTTTTACATGACCTTGGTTGACGGATTCCGAATATCTGTAATTTTCTCGGCGCCTGGTGGTCCGAGGTCGTTCCTGCTGCCCAGATTCATTCGCCAGTGCCTCCTGCAGACAATGCACTTTCATTGATCGCGCTATCTCTAATAGCAACCGAGATATCACCAAATATATATTGGATTTTTCCATGACCCTGACAGTCCTGCCCCATGTGCCGGTGATTTTCTCGGCCCCTGGTGGTCGGAGGGCGTTGCTGCTGCACAGATTCATGCGCGAGGGCCTCTTGCAGACAGTGCACTTTGATTTATCGCCCTATCTCTAATAGCACCCGAGATATGACCCGATATATGTTGGATTTTTCCCTGACCCTGAGTGTCCGGCCCCATGAGACGGTGGTTTTCTCGGCCCCTGGTGCTCCGAGGTCGTTCCCGCTGAACTGATTCATGAGCCAGGGCCTCCTACAGACAATGCACTTTGATTTATTGCGCTATCTGTAATTGCAGCCGAGATATCAACAGATATATATTGGATTTTCCCCTGACCCTGAGTGTCCGACCCCATTTGACGGTGGTTTTCTCGGCCTCTGGTGGTCCGAGGTCGTTCCCGCTGCACAGATTCATGCGCCAGGGCCTCCTGCAGACAATGCACTTTGCTTTAGTCCGCTATATCTGAGAGCACCCGAGATATCACCAGATATATATTGGATTTTTCCCTGACCTCGAGTGTCCGGCCCCATGAGACGGTGGTTTTCTCGGCCCCTGGTGCTCCGAGGTCGTTCCCGCTGAACTGATTCATGCGCCAGGGCCTCCTGCAGATAATTCACTTTGGTTTATTGCGCTATCTCTAATAGCACCCGAGATATCACCAGATATATATTGGATTTTTCCCTGACCCTGAGTGTCCGGCCCCATGAGACGGCAGTTTTCACGGCCCCTGGTGGTCCGAGGTCGTTCCTGCTGCACAGATTCATGCGCCAGGGCCCCCTGCAGATAATTCACTTTGATTTATTGCGCTATCTCTAATAGCACCCGAGATATCACCAGATATATATTGGATTTTTCCCTGACCCTGACAGTCCGGCTCCATGAGACGGTGATTTTCTCGGTCCCTGGTGGTTCGAGGTCGATCCCGCTGCACAGATTCATGCGCCAAGGCCTCCTACAGACAATACACTTTGATTTATTGCGCTATCTCTAATAGCACCCGAGTTATCACCAGAGATGTAACGGATTTTTCCTTGACCCTGACAGTCCGGCCCCATGTGTCGATGATTCTCTCGGTACCTCGTGGTCCGAGGTCGATCCCGCTGCACAGATTCATGCGCCAGGGCAGCCTGCAGACAATTCACTTTGGTTTATTGCGCTATCTGTAATAGCACCCGAGATATCACCAGATATATATTGGATTTTTCCCTGAACCTGACAGACCGGCCCAATGTGTCGGTGGTTTTCTCGGACCCTGGTGGTCCGAGGTCGTTCCCGCTGCGCAGATTCTTGCGCCAGTGCCGCCTGCAGATAATTCACTTTGGTTTATTGCGCTATCTCTAATAGCACCCGAGATATCACCAGATATATATTGGATTTTTCCATGACCCTGAGTGTCCGGCCCCATGAGACGGAGGTTTTCTCGGCCCCTGGTGGTCCGAGGTCGTTCCCGCTGCACAGACTCATGTGCCAGGGCATCCTGCAGGCAATGCACTTTGGTTTATTGCGCTATCTCTAATAGCACCCGAGATATCACCAGATATATATTGGATTTTTGCCTGACCCTGACAGTCCGGCCCCATGAGACGGTGATTTTCTCGGCCCCTGGTGGTCCGAGGTCGTTCCCGCTGCAAAGATTCATGCGCCAGGGCCTCCTACAGACAATGCACTTTGATTTATTGCGCTATCTGTAATAGCACCCGAGATATCACCACATATATATTGGATTTTTCCCTGACCCTGAGTGTCCGACCCCATGAGACGGTGGTTTTCTCGGCCCCTGGTGGTCCGAGGTCGTTCCCGCTGCACAGATTCATGCGGCAGGGCCTCCTACAGACAATTCACTTTGATTTTTTGCGCTATCTGTAATAGCACCCGAGATATCACCACATATATATTGGATTTTTCCATGACCCTGAGTGTCCGGCCCCATGAGACGGTGGTTTTCTCGGCCCCTGGTGGTCCGAGGTCGTTCCCGCAGCACAGATTCATGCGTCAGGGCCTCATGCAGATAATTCACTTTGGATTATTGCGCTATCTCTAATAGCACCCGAGATATCACCAGATATATATTGGATTTTCCCATGACCATGTGAGTCCGGCCCCATGAGACTGTGGTTTTCTCGGCCCCTGGTGGTCCGAGGTCGTTCCCGCTGCACAGATTCATGCGCCAGCGCCTCCTGCAGATAAGGCACTTTGATTTATTGCGCTATCTGTAATAGCACCCGAGATATCACCAGATATATATTGGATTTTTCCCTGAACCTGAGTGTCCGGCCCCATGAGACGGTGGTTTCTTCGGCCCCTGGTAGTCCGAGGTCGTTCCCTCTGCACAGATTCATGCGCCAGCGAATTCTACAGACAATGCTCATTGATTTATCGCGCTATCTGTAATAGCACCCGAGATGTCACCAGATATATGCTGGATTTTTTCATGACCATGGGTGACGGATACCGAACATCTGTAATTTTCTCGGCCCCTGGCGGTCCGAGGTCGTTCCTGCTGCCCAGATTCATGCGCCAGGGCCTGCTACAGACCATGCACTTTGATTTATCGCGCTATCTGTAATAGCACCCGAGATATCACAAGATATATATTGGATTTTTCCCTGACCCTGAGTGCCGGCCCCATGAGACGGTGGTTTTCTCGGCCCCTGGTGGTCCGAGGTCGTTCCCGCTGCACACATTCATGCGCCATGGCCTCCTGCAGATAATTCACTAGGTTTATTGCTCTATCTCTAATAGCACCCGAGATATCACCAGATATATATTGGATTTTTCGCCGACCCTGACAGTCCGGCCCCATGAGACGGTGGTTTTCTCGGCCCCTGGTGGTCCGAGGTCGTTCCCGCTACACAGATTCATGCGCCAGGGCCTCCTACAGACAATGCACTTTGATTTATTGCGCTACCTGTAATAGCAACCGAGATACCACCAGATATATATTGGATTTTTTCCTGACCCTGACAGTCCGGCCCCGTGAGACGGTGATTTTCTCGGCCCCTGGTGGTCCGAGGTCGTGCCCGCTGCACAGAATCATGCGCCAGGGCTTCCTACAGACAATGCACTTTGATTTATTGCGCTATCTCTAATAGCACCCGAGATGTCACCAGATATACATTGGATTTTCCCCTGACCCTGAGTGTCCGGTCCCATGAGACTGTGATTTTCTCGGCCCCTGGCGGTCCGAGGTCGTTCCCGCTGCCCAGATTCATTCGCCAGTACCTTCTACAGACAATGCACTTTGATTTATTGCGCTATCTCTAATAGCACCCGAGATATCACCAGATATATATTGGATTTTTCCCGGACCCTGACAGTCCGGCCCCATGAGACGGTGATTTTCTCGGCCTCTGGTGGTCCGAGGTCGTTGCCGCTGCGCAGATTCATGCGCCAGGGACTCCTGCAGACAATTCACTTTGGATTATTGCGCTATCTCTAATAGCACCCGAGATATCACCAGATATATATTGGATTTTTCCATGACCCTGAGTGTCCGGCCCCACGAGACGGTGATTTTCTCGGCCCCTGGTTGT
The DNA here is from genome assembly GCF_051020985.1 of Nomia melanderi. NCBI lineage: Eukaryota > Metazoa > Arthropoda > Insecta > Hymenoptera > Halictidae > Nomia > Nomia melanderi. The sequence continues at coordinate 27,689 of NW_027475319.1, read as the reverse complement.
CCGGGGTCGTTCCCGCTGCATAGATTCATGCGCCAGGGCCCGCTGCAGATAATTCACTTTGGTTTAGTGCGCTATCTGTAAGAGCACCCGAGATATCACCAGATATATATTGAATTTTTCAACCGACCTTGAGTGTCCGGCCCCATGAGACGGTGGTTTTCTCGGCCCCTAGTGGTCCGAGGTCGTTCCCGCTGCACAGAATCATGCGCCAGGGCTTCCTGCAGACAATGCACTTTGATTCATCGCGCTATCTCTAATAGCACCCGAGATATCACCAAATATATATTGGATTTTTCCCTGACCCGGATAGTCCGGCCCCATGAGACGGGGATTTTCTCGGCCCCTGGTGGTCCGAGGTCGTTCCCGCTGAAAGAGTCATGCGCCATTGCTTCCTGCAAATAATTCACCTTTGTTTATTGCTCTATCTCTATTAGCACCCGAGATATCACCAGATGTATATTGGATTTTTCCCCGACCCTGAGTGTCCGGCCCCATGAGACGGTGGTTTTCTCGGCCCCTCGTGGTCCGAGGTCGATCCCGCTGCACAGATTCATTCGCCAGGGCCTCCCGCAGACAAAGCATTTTGATTTATCGCGCTATCTCTAATAGCACCCGAGATATCACCAGATATATAATGGATTTTTCCCTGACCCTGACAGTCCTGCGCCACGAGACGGTGATTTTCTCGGCCCCTGGTGGTCCGAGGTCGTTGCCGCTGCACAGATTCATGCGCCAGGGCCTCCTGCAGACAATTCACTTTGGATTATTGCGCTATCTCTAATAGCACCCGTGATATCACCAGATATATATTGGATTTTTCCATGACCCTGAGTGTCCGGCCCCATGAGACGGTGGTTTTCTCGGCCCCTGGTGGTCCGAGGTCGTTCCCGCTGCACGTATTCATGCGCCAGGGCCTCCTGCAGATAATTCACGTTGGTTTATTGCGCTATCTCTAATAGCACCCGAGATATCACCAGATATATATTGGATTTTCCCCTGACCCTGAGGGTCCGGCCCCATGAGACTGTGGTTTTCTCGGCCCCGGGTGGTCCGACGTCGTTCCCGCTGCACAGATTCATGCGCCAGGGCCTCCTGCAGATAATTCACTTTGAATTATTGCGCTATCTCTAATAGCACCCGAGATGTCACCAGATATATATTGGATTTTTCCATGACCCTCAGTGTCCGGCCCCATGAGACGGTGGTTTTCTCGGCCCCTGGTGGTCCGAGGTGGTTCCCGCTGCACGGATTCATGCACCAGGGCTTCCTGCAGACAATGCGCTTTGATTTATCGCGCTATCTGTAATAGCACCTGAGATATCACCAGATATATATTGGATTTTCCTCTGAACCTGAGTGTCCGGCCCCATGAGACGGTGGTTTTCTCGGCCCCTGGTGGTCCGAGGTCGTTCCCGCTGCACAGATTCATGCGCCAGGGCCTCCTAGGGACAATGCACTTTGATTTATTGCGCTATCTGTAATAGAACCCGAGATATCACCAGATATATGCTGGATTTTTACATGACATTGGGTGACGGATACCGAAAATCTGTAATTTTCTCGGCCCCTGCTGGTCAGAGGTGGTTCCTGCTGCACAGATTCATGCGCCAGGGCCTCCTACAGACAATGCACTTTGATTTATTGCGCTATCTGTAATAGCACCCGAGAAAGCACCATATATATGCTGGATTTTTACATGACTTTGAGTGACGGATACCGAAAATATGTAATTTTCTCTGCCCCTGGTGGTCCGATGTCGTTCCTGCTGCACAGATTCATGCGCAAGGTCCTCCTACGGACAATGCACTTTGATTCATTGCGCTATCTCTAATAGCACCCCAGATATCACCAGATATATATTTGATTTTTCCCTGACCCTGAGTGTCCGGCCCCATGAGACGGTGGTTTTCTCGGCCCCTGGTGGTCCGAGGTCGTTCCCGCTGCACAGATGCATGCGCCAGGGACTCCTGCAGATAATTCACTTTGGTTTATTGCGCTATCGCTAATAGCACCCGAGAAAGCACCATATATATGTTGGATTTTTACACGACTTTGGGTTACGGATACCGAAAATCTGTAATTTTCTCGGCCCCTGGTGGTCCGACGTCGTTCCTGCTGCACAGATTCATGCGCATGGGCCTCCTGCAGATAATTCACTTTGGTTTATTGCGCTATCTCTAATAGCACCCGTGATATCACCAGATATATATTTGATTTTTCCCTGACCCTGACAGTCCGGCCCCATGTGTCGATGGTTTTCTCGGTCCGTCGTGTTCCGAGGTCGATCCCGCTGCACAGATTCATGCGCCAGGGCCTCCTACAGACAATCCACTTTGATTTATCGCGCTATCTGTAATAGCACCCGGGAAAGCACCATATATATGCTGGATTTTTACATGACTTTGGCTGACGGACACCGCAAATCTGTAATTTTCCGTGTCCCTGGAGGTCCGAGGTCGTTCCCGCTGCCTGGATTAATGCGCCAGGGCCTCCTACAGACAATGCACTTTGATTTATCGCGCTATCTTTAACAGCACCCGAGATATCACCAGATATATAATGGATTTTTCCCTGACCCTGACAGTCCGGCCCCATGAGACGGTGGTTTTCTCGCTCCCTGTTGATCCGAGGTCGGTCCCGCTGCATAGATTCATGCGCCAGGGCCACCTACAGACAATGCACTTTGGTTTATTGCGCTATCTCTAATAGCACCCGAGATATCACCAGATGTATGCTGGATTTTTACATGACCTTGACGACGGATTCCGAATATCTGTAATTTTCTCGGCCCCTGGTGGTCCGAGGTCGTTCCCGCTGCACAGATTCATGCTCCAGGGCCTCCTGCAGACAATGCACTTTGGTTTATTGCGCTATCTCTAATAGCACCCGAGATATCACCAGATATATATTGGATTTTTCCATGACCCTGAGTGTCCGGCCCCATGAGACGGAGGTTTTCTCGGCCCCTGGTGGTCCGAGGTCGTTCCCGCTGCACAGACTCATGTGCCAGGGCATCCTGCAGGCAATGCACTTTGGTTTATTGCGCTATCTCTAATAGCACCCGAGATATCACCAGATATATATTGGATTTTTGCCTGACCCTGACAGTCCGGCCCCATGAGACGGTGATTTTCTCGGCCCCTGGTGGTCCGAGGTCGTTCCCGCTGCAAAGATTCATGCGCCAGGGCCTCCTACAGACAATGCACTTTGATTTATTGCGCTATCTGTAATAGCACCCGAGATATCACCACATATATATTGGATTTTTCCCTGACCCTGAGTGTCCGACCCCATGAGACGGTGGTTTTCTCGGCCCCTGGTGGTCCGAGGTCGTTCCCGCTGCACAGATTCATGCGGCAGGGCCTCCTACAGACAATTCACTTTGATTTTTTGCGCTATCTGTAATAGCACCCGAGATATCACCACATATATATTGGATTTTTCCATGACCCTGAGTGTCCGGCCCCATGAGACGGTGGTTTTCTCGGCCCCTGGTGGTCCGAGGTCGTTCCCGCAGCACAGATTCATGCGTCAGGGCCTCATGCAGATAATTCACTTTGGATTATTGCGCTATCTCTAATAGCACCCGAGATATCACCAGATATATATTGGATTTTCCCATGACCATGTGAGTCCGGCCCCATGAGACTGTGGTTTTCTCGGCCCCTGGTGGTCCGAGGTCGTTCCCGCTGCACAGATTCATGCGCCAGCGCCTCCTGCAGATAAGGCACTTTGATTTATTGCGCTATCTGTAATAGCACCCGAGATATCACCAGATATATATTGGATTTTTCCCTGAACCTGAGTGTCCGGCCCCATGAGACGGTGGTTTCTTCGGCCCCTGGTAGTCCGAGGTCGTTCCCTCTGCACAGATTCATGCGCCAGCGAATTCTACAGACAATGCTCATTGATTTATCGCGCTATCTGTAATAGCACCCGAGATGTCACCAGATATATGCTGGATTTTTTCATGACCATGGGTGACGGATACCGAACATCTGTAATTTTCTCGGCCCCTGGCGGTCCGAGGTCGTTCCTGCTGCCCAGATTCATGCGCCAGGGCCTGCTACAGACCATGCACTTTGATTTATCGCGCTATCTGTAATAGCACCCGAGATATCACAAGATATATATTGGATTTTTCCCTGACCCTGAGTGCCGGCCCCATGAGACGGTGGTTTTCTCGGCCCCTGGTGGTCCGAGGTCGTTCCCGCTGCACACATTCATGCGCCATGGCCTCCTGCAGATAATTCACTAGGTTTATTGCTCTATCTCTAATAGCACCCGAGATATCACCAGATATATATTGGATTTTTCGCCGACCCTGACAGTCCGGCCCCATGAGACGGTGGTTTTCTCGGCCCCTGGTGGTCCGAGGTCGTTCCCGCTACACAGATTCATGCGCCAGGGCCTCCTACAGACAATGCACTTTGATTTATTGCGCTACCTGTAATAGCAACCGAGATACCACCAGATATATATTGGATTTTTTCCTGACCCTGACAGTCCGGCCCCGTGAGACGGTGATTTTCTCGGCCCCTGGTGGTCCGAGGTCGTGCCCGCTGCACAGAATCATGCGCCAGGGCTTCCTACAGACAATGCACTTTGATTTATTGCGCTATCTCTAATAGCACCCGAGATGTCACCAGATATACATTGGATTTTCCCCTGACCCTGAGTGTCCGGTCCCATGAGACTGTGATTTTCTCGGCCCCTGGCGGTCCGAGGTCGTTCCCGCTGCCCAGATTCATTCGCCAGTACCTTCTACAGACAATGCACTTTGATTTATTGCGCTATCTCTAATAGCACCCGAGATATCACCAGATATATATTGGATTTTTCCCGGACCCTGACAGTCCGGCCCCATGAGACGGTGATTTTCTCGGCCTCTGGTGGTCCGAGGTCGTTGCCGCTGCGCAGATTCATGCGCCAGGGACTCCTGCAGACAATTCACTTTGGATTATTGCGCTATCTCTAATAGCACCCGAGATATCACCAGATATATATTGGATTTTTCCATGACCCTGAGTGTCCGGCCCCACGAGACGGTGATTTTCTCGGCCCCTGGTTGTCCGGGGTCGTTCCCGCTGCATAGATTCATGCGCCAGGGCCCGCTGCAGATAATTCACTTTGGTTTAGTGCGCTATCTGTAAGAGCACCCGAGATATCACCAGATATATATTGAATTTTTCAACCGACCTTGAGTGTCCGGCCCCATGAGACGGTGGTTTTCTCGGCCCCTAGTGGTCCGAGGTCGTTCCCGCTGCACAGAATCATGCGCCAGGGCTTCCTGCAGACAATGCACTTTGATTCATCGCGCTATCTCTAATAGCACCCGAGATATCACCAAATATATATTGGATTTTTCCCTGACCCGGATAGTCCGGCCCCATGAGACGGGGATTTTCTCGGCCCCTGGTGGTCCGAGGTCGTTCCCGCTGAAAGAGTCATGCGCCATTGCTTCCTGCAAATAATTCACCTTTGTTTATTGCTCTATCTCTATTAGCACCCGAGATATCACCAGATGTATATTGGATTTTTCCCCGACCCTGAGTGTCCGGCCCCATGAGACGGTGGTTTTCTCGGCCCCTCGTGGTCCGAGGTCGATCCCGCTGCACAGATTCATTCGCCAGGGCCTCCCGCAGACAAAGCATTTTGATTTATCGCGCTATCTCTAATAGCACCCGAGATATCACCAGATATATAATGGATTTTTCCCTGACCCTGACAGTCCTGCGCCACGAGACGGTGATTTTCTCGGCCCCTGGTGGTCCGAGGTCGTTGCCGCTGCACAGATTCATGCGCCAGGGCCTCCTGCAGACAATTCACTTTGGATTATTGCGCTATCTCTAATAGCACCCGTGATATCACCAGATATATATTGGATTTTTCCATGACCCTGAGTGTCCGGCCCCATGAGACGGTGGTTTTCTCGGCCCCTGGTGGTCCGAGGTCGTTCCCGCTGCACGTATTCATGCGCCAGGGCCTCCTGCAGATAATTCACGTTGGTTTATTGCGCTATCTCTAATAGCACCCGAGATATCACCAGATATATATTGGATTTTCCCCTGACCCTGAGGGTCCGGCCCCATGAGACTGTGGTTTTCTCGGCCCCGGGTGGTCCGACGTCGTTCCCGCTGCACAGATTCATGCGCCAGGGCCTCCTGCAGATAATTCACTTTGAATTATTGCGCTATCTCTAATAGCACCCGAGATGTCACCAGATATATATTGGATTTTTCCATGACCCTCAGTGTCCGGCCCCATGAGACGGTGGTTTTCTCGGCCCCTGGTGGTCCGAGGTGGTTCCCGCTGCACGGATTCATGCACCAGGGCTTCCTGCAGACAATGCGCTTTGATTTATCGCGCTATCTGTAATAGCACCTGAGATATCACCAGATATATATTGGATTTTCCTCTGAACCTGAGTGTCCGGCCCCATGAGACGGTGGTTTTCTCGGCCCCTGGTGGTCCGAGGTCGTTCCCGCTGCACAGATTCATGCGCCAGGGCCTCCTAGGGACAATGCACTTTGATTTATTGCGCTATCTGTAATAGAACCCGAGATATCACCAGATATATGCTGGATTTTTACATGACATTGGGTGACGGATACCGAAAATCTGTAATTTTCTCGGCCCCTGCTGGTCAGAGGTGGTTCCTGCTGCACAGATTCATGCGCCAGGGCCTCCTACAGACAATGCACTTTGATTTATTGCGCTATCTGTAATAGCACCCGAGAAAGCACCATATATATGCTGGATTTTTACATGACTTTGAGTGACGGATACCGAAAATATGTAATTTTCTCTGCCCCTGGTGGTCCGATGTCGTTCCTGCTGCACAGATTCATGCGCAAGGTCCTCCTACGGACAATGCACTTTGATTCATTGCGCTATCTCTAATAGCACCCCAGATATCACCAGATATATATTTGATTTTTCCCTGACCCTGAGTGTCCGGCCCCATGAGACGGTGGTTTTCTCGGCCCCTGGTGGTCCGAGGTCGTTCCCGCTGCACAGATGCATGCGCCAGGGACTCCTGCAGATAATTCACTTTGGTTTATTGCGCTATCGCTAATAGCACCCGAGAAAGCACCATATATATGTTGGATTTTTACACGACTTTGGGTTACGGATACCGAAAATCTGTAATTTTCTCGGCCCCTGGTGGTCCGACGTCGTTCCTGCTGCACAGATTCATGCGCATGGGCCTCCTGCAGATAATTCACTTTGGTTTATTGCGCTATCTCTAATAGCACCCGTGATATCACCAGATATATATTTGATTTTTCCCTGACCCTGACAGTCCGGCCCCATGTGTCGATGGTTTTCTCGGTCCGTCGTGTTCCGAGGTCGATCCCGCTGCACAGATTCATGCGCCAGGGCCTCCTACAGACAATGCACTTTGATTTATTGCGCTATCTGTAAGAGCACCCGAGATATCACCAGATATATATTAGATTTTTCCCTGACCCTGACAGTCCGGCCACATGAGACGGTGATTTTCTCGGCCCCTGGTTGTCCGAGGTCGATCCCGCTGCACAGATTCATGCGGCAGGGCCTCCTACAGACAATGCACTTTGATTTATTGCGCTTCCTGTAACAGCACCCGAGATATCACCATATACATATTGGATATTTCCCTGAACCTGACAGTCCGGCCCCATGAGACGGTAGTTTTCTCAGCCCCTGGTGGTCCGAGGTCGTTCTCGCTGCACAGATTCATGCGCCAGGGCCTCCTACAGACAATGCACTTTGATTTATTGCGCTATCTGTAAGAGCACCCGAGATATCACCAGATATATATTAGATTTTTCCCTGACCCTGACCGTCCGGCCACATGAGACGGTGATTTTCTCGGCCCCTGGTTGTCCGAGGTCGGTCCCGCTGCACACATTCATGCGCCAGGGCCTCCTACAGATAATACACTTTGGTTTATTGCGCTATCTCTAATACCACCGGAGATATCACCAGATATATATTGGATTTTTCCCTGACCCTGAGTGTCTGACCCCATGAGACGGTGGTTTTCTCGGCCCCTGGCGGTCCGAGGTCGTTCCCGCTGCAGAGATTCATGCGCCAGGGCCTCCTGCAGATAATTCATTTTTGTTTATTGCGCTCTCTCTCTAATAGCAGCCGAGATATCACCAGATATATATTGGATTTTTCCCTGACCCTGAGTGTCCGGCCCCATGAGACAGTGGTTTTTCGGCCCCTGGTGGTCCGCGGTCGTTCCCGCTGCACAGATTCATGTGCCAGGGCCCCCTGCCTATAATTCACTTTGGTTTAGTGCGCTATCTGTAAGAGCACCCGAGATATCCCCAGATATATATTGGATTTTTCCCTGACCCTGAGTGTCCGGCCCCATGAGACGGTGGTTTTCTCGGCCCCTGGTGGTCGGAGGTCGTTCCCGCTGCACAGATTCATGCGGCAGGGCTCCTATAGACAATGCACTTTGATTTATTGCGCTATCTCTAATATCACCCGAGATATCACCAGATATATATTGGATTTTTCCCTGACCCTGAGTGTCCGGCCCCATGAGACGGTGGTTTTCTCGGACCCTGGTGGTCCGAGGTCGTTCCCGCTGCACAGATTCATGCGCCAGGGCCTCCTGCAGACAATTCACTTTGGTTTATTGCGCTATCTGTAATAGCACCCAAGATATCACCAGATATGTGCTGGATTTTTACATGACCTTGGGTCACGGATTCCGAATATCTTTAATTTTCTCGGCCCCTGGTGGTCCGAGGTCGTTTCCGCTGCACAGATTCAGGGGCCAGGGCCTGCTGCAGACAATGCACTTTGGTTTCTTGCGCTATCCCTAATAGCACCCGGGATATCACCAGATATATATATATATGATTTTTCCCTGACCCTGAGTGACCGGCCCCATGAGACGGTAGTTTTCTCGGCCCCTGGTGGTCCGAGGTCGTTCCCGCTGCACAGATTCATGCGCCAGGGCCTCCTATAGATAATTCACTTTGGTTTGTTGCGCTATCTCTAATAGCACCCGAGATATCACCAGATATATATTGGATTTATCCCTGACCCTGAGTGTCCGACCCCATGAGACGGTGGTTTTCTCGGCCCCTGGTGGTCCGAGGTTGTTCCCGCTGCACAGATTCATGTTCCTGGGACCCCTGCAGATAATTCACTTTGGTTTAGTGCGCTATCTGTAAGAGCACCCGAGATATCTCCTGATATATATTGTATTTTTCCCTGACCCTGAGTGCCCGGCCCCATGTGTCGGTGGTTTTCTCGGCCCCTGGTTGTCCGAGGTCGATCGGGCTGCACAGATTCGTGCGTCAGGGCCTCCTACAGACAATGCACTTTGATTTATTGCGCTATTTGTAATAGCACCCGAGATATCACCAGATATATATTGGATTTTCCCTGACCCTGAGTTTCGACCCCATGAGACGGTGGTTTTCTCGGCCCCTGGCGGTCCGAGGTCGTTCCCGCTGCAGAGATTCCTGCGCCAGGGCCTCCTGCAGATAATTCATTTTTGTTTATTGCGCTCTCTCTCTAATAGCAGCCGAGATATCACCAGATATATATTGGATTTTTCCCTGACCCTGAGTGTCCGGCCCCATGAGACAGTGGTTTTTCGGCCCCTGGTGGTCCGCGGTCGTTCCCGCTGCACAGATTCATGTGCCAGGGCCCCCTGCCGATAATTCACTTTGGTTTAGTGCGCTATCTGTAAGAGCACCCGAGATATCCCCAGATATATATTGGATTTTTCCCTGACCCTGAGTTTCCGGCCCCATGAGACGGTGGATTTCTCGGCCCCTGGTGGTCGGAGGTCCTTCCCGCTGCACAGATTCATGCGACAGGACCTCCTGCAGACAATTCACTTTGGTTTATTGCGCTATCTCTAATACCACCCGAGATATCACCAGATATATATTGGATTTTTCCCTGACCCTGAGTGTCCGGCCCCATGTGTCGGTGGTTTTCTCGGCCCCTGGTGGTCCGAGGTCGTTCCCGCTGCACAGATTCATGCGCCAGGGCCTCCTACAGACAATTTACTTTGATTTATTGCGCTATCTATTATAGCACCCGAGATATCACCAGATATATATCGGATTTTTCCCTGACCCTGAGTGTCCGACCCCGTGAGACGGTGGTTTTCTCGGCCCCTGGTGGTCCGAGGTCGTTCCCGCTGCACAGATTCATGCGCCAGGGCCTCCTGCAGATAATACACTTTGGATTATTGCGCTCTCTCTAATAACACCCGAGATATCACCAGATATATATTGGATTTTTCCCTGACCCTGAGTGTCCGGCCCCATGAGACGGTGGTTTTCTCGGCCCCTGGTGGTCGGAGGTCGTTCCCGCTGCACAGATTCATGCGGCAGGGGTCCTGCAGACAATGCACTTTGATTTATTGCGCTATCTCTAATAGCACCCGAGATATCACCAGATATATATTGGACTTTTCCCTGACCCTGTGTGTCCGGCCCCATGAGACGGTGGTTTTCTCGGCCCCTGGTGGTCCGAGGTCGTTCCCGCTGCACAGATTCATGCGCCAGGGCCTCCTGCAGACAATTCACTTTGGTTTATTGCGCTATCTGTAATAGCACTCAAGATATCACCAGATATATATTGGATTTTTCCCTGACCCAGAGTGTCCGGCCCCATGTGTCGGTGGTTTTCTCAGCCCCTGGTGGTCCGAGGTCCTGGCCACTGCACAGATTCATGCGCCAGGGCCTCCTACAGACAATGCACTTTGATTTATTGCGCTATCTTTAAGAGCACCCGAGATATCACCAGATATATATTGGATTTTTTCCTGCCCCTGACAGTCTGGCCCCATGAGACGGAGATTTTCTCGGCCCCTGGTGGTCCGAGGTCGCTCCCGCTGCACCGATTCGTGCGCTAGGGCCTCCTGCAGACAATGAAATTTGATTTATTGCGCTATCTGTAATAGCACCCGAGATATCACCAGATATATATTGGATTTTTCCCTGACCCTGAGTGTCCGACCACATGTGACGGTGGTTTTCTCGGCCCCTGGTGCTCCGAGGTCGTTCCCGCGGCACAGACTCATGCGCCAGGGCCTGCTGCAGACAATGCACTTTGGTTTATTGCGCTATCTGTAATAGCACCCGAGATATCACCAGATATATATTGGATTTTCCCCTGACCCTGAGTGTCCGGCCCCATGGGACGGTGGTTTTGTCGGCCCCTCGTGGTCCGAGGTCGTTCCCGCTGCACAGATTCATGCGCCAGGGCCTCCTATAGATAATTCACTTTGGTTTATTGCGCTATATCTAATAGCAACCGAGATATCACCAGATATATATTGGATTTTTCCCTGACCCTGACAGTCCGGACCCATGTGTCGGTGGTTTTCTCGGCCCCTGGTGGTCCGAGGTCGTTCCCGCTGCACAGATTCATGCGCCAGGGCCTCCTGCAGATAAATCACTTTGGTTTGTTGCGCTATCTGTAATAGCACCCGAGATATCACCAGACATATGCTGAATTTTTACATGACGTTGGGTGACGGATTCCGAATATTTGTAATTTTCTCGGCCACTGGTGGTCCGAGGTAGTTCCTGCTGCACAGATTCATTCGCCAGTGCCTCCTACAGACAATGCACTTTGATTTATTGCGCACTCTCTAATAGCATCCGAGATATCACCAGATATATGCTCTATTTTGACATGACGTTGGGTGACGGATACCGAAAATCTGTAACTTTCTTGGCCCCTGGTGGTCCGACGTCGTGCCCGCTGCACAGATTCATGCGCCAGGGCCTCCTACAGACAATGCACTTTGATTTATTGCGCTATCTGTAATAGCACCCGATATATCACCAGATATATATTGGATTTTTTCCCGACCCTGACAGTCCGGCCCCATGTGTCGGTGGTTTTCTCGGCCCCTGGTTGTCCGAGGTCGATCCCGCAGCACAGAATCATTCGCCAGTGCCTCCTACAGACAATGCACTTTGATTTATTGCGCTATCTCTAATAGCACCCGAGATATCACCAGATATGTATTGGATTTTCCCCTGACCCTGAGTGTCCGGCCCCATGGGACGGTGGTTTTGTCGGCCCCTCGTGGTCCGAGGTCGTTCCCGCTGCACAGATTCATGCGCCAGGGCCTCCTATAGATAATTCACTTTGGTTTATTGCGCTATATCTAATAGCACCCGAGATAACACCAGATACATATTGGATTTTTCCCTGACCCTGACAGTCCGGCCCCATGTGTCGGTGGTTTTCTCGGCCCCTGGTGGTCCGAGGTCGTTCCCGCTGCACAGATTCATGCGCCAGGGCCTCCTGCAGATAAATCACTTTGGTTTGTTGCGCTATCTGTAATAGCACCCGAGATATCACCAGATATATGCTGGATTTTTACATGACGTTGGGTGACGGATTCCGAATATCTGTAATTTTCTCGGCCCCTGGTGGTCCGAGGTAGTTCCTGCTGCACAGATTCATTCGCCAGTGCCTCCTACAGACAATGCACTTTGATTTATTGCGCACTCTCTAATAGCATCCGAGATATCACCAGATATATGCTCTATTTTTACATGACGTTGGGTGACGGATACCGAAAATCTGTAACTTTCTTGGCCCCTGGTGGTCCGACGTCGTGCCCGCTGCACAAATTCATGCGCCAGGACCTCCTGCAGACAATCCACTTTGGTTTATTGCGCTATCTGTAATAGCACCCGAGATATCACCAGATATGTGCTGGATTTTTACATGACCTTGGGTGACGGATTCCGAATATCTTTAATTTTCTCGGCCCCTGGTGGTCCGAGGTCGTTCCCGCTGCACAGATTCAGGAGCCAGGGCCTGCTGCAGACAATGCACTTTGGTTTATTGCGCTATCCCTAATAGCACCCGAGATATCACCAGATATATATATGATTTTTCCCTGACCCTGAGTGACCGGCCCAATGAGACGGTAGTTTTCTCGGCCCCTGGTGGTCCGAGGTCGTTCCCGCTGCACAGATTCATGCGCCAGGGCACCCTGCAGATAATTCACTTTGATTTACTGCGCTATCTCTAATAGCACCCGAGATATCACCATATACATATTGGATTTTTCCCTGAACCTGACAGTCCGGCCCCATGTGACGGTGATTTTCTCGGCCCCTGGTGGTCCGAAGTCGATCCCGCTGCACAGATTCATGCGCCAGGGCCTTCTACAGACAATGCACTTTGATTTATTGCGCTATCTATTATAGCACCCGAGATATCACCAGATATATATTGGATTTTTCCCTGATCCTGAGTGTCCGACCCCATGAGACGGTGGTTTTGTCGGCCCCTGGTGGTCCGAGGTCGTTCCCGCAGCACAGATTCATGCGCCTGGGCCTCCTGCAGACAATGCACTTTGATTTATTTTGCTATCTCTAATAGCACCCGAGATATCACCAGATATATATTGTATTTTTCCCTGACCCTGAGTGTCCGACCCCATGAGACGGTGGTTTTCTCGGCCCCTGGGAGTCCGCGGTCGTTGCCGCTGCAAAGATTTATGCGCCAGGGCCCCCTGCAGATAATTCACTTTGATTTATTGCGCTATCTCTAATAGCACCCGAGATATCACCAGATATATATTGGATTTTTCCTTGACCCTGACAGTCCGGCCCCATGAGACGGTAGTTTTCTCGGCCCCTGGTGGTCCGAGGTCGGTCCCGCAGCCCAGATTCATGCGCCAGGGCCTCCTGCAGACAATGCACTTTGATTTATTGCGCTATCTGTAATAGCACCCGAGATATCACCAGATTTATATTGGATTTTTCCCTGACCCTGATTGTCCGACCCCATGTTTCGGTGGTTTTCTCGGCCCCTGGTGGTCCGAGGTCGATCCCGCTGCACTGATTCAAGCGCCAGGGCCTCCTACAGACAATGCACTTTGATTTATTGCGCTATCTGTAATAGCACCCGAGATATCACCATATATATATATTGGATTTTCCCCTGACCCTGACAGTCCGGCCCCATGAGACGGTGATTTTCTCGGCCCCTGGTGGTCCGAGGTCGTTCCCGCTGCACAGATTCATGCGCCAGGGCCTCCTGCAGACAATGCACTTTGATTTATTTCGCTATCTCTAATAGCACCCGAGATATCACCAGATATATATTGGATTTTTCCCTGACCCTGAGAGTCCGGCCCCATGAGACGGTGATTTTCTCGGCCCCTGGTGGTCCGAGGTCGATCCCGCTGCACTGATTCATGCGCCAGGGCCTCCTACAGACAATGCACTTTGATTTATTGCGCTGTCTGTAATAGCACCCGTGATATCACCAGATATATGCTGGATTTTAACATGCCCTTTGGTGACGGATTCCGCATATCTGTAATTTCCTCGGCCCCTGGTGGTCCGAGGTAGTTCCTGCTACACAGATTCATTCGCCAGTGCCTCCTACAGACAATGCACTTTGATTTATTGCGCTATCTCTAAGAGCACCCGAGATATCACCAGATATATATTGGATTTTTTCCTGCCCCTGACAGTCCGGCCCCATGAGACGGAGATTTTCTCGGCCCCTGGTGGTCCGAGGTCGCTCCCGCTGCACCGATTCGTGCGCTAGGGCCTCCTGCAGACAATGAAATTTGATTTATTGCGCTATCTGTAATAGCACCCGAGATATCACCAGATATATATTGGATTTTTCGCTGACCCTGAGTGTCCGCCCCATGTGTCGGTGGTTTTCTCGGTCCCTCGTGGTCCGAGGTCGATCCCGCTGAACAGATTCATGCGCCAGGGCCTCCTGCAGATAATTCATTTTTGTTTACTGCGCTCTCTCTAATAGCACCCGAGATATCACCAGATATATATTGGATTTTTCCTTGACCCTGACAGTCCGGCCGCATGTGTCGATGGTTTTCTCGGTCCCTCGTGGTCCGAGATCGATCCCGCTGCACAGATTCATGCGCCAGGGCCCCCTGCAGATAATTCACTTTGATTTATTGCGCTATCTGTAATAGCACCCAACATATCACCATATATATATTGGTTTTTCCCCTGACCCTGTGTGTCCGGCCCCATGAGACGGTGGTTTTCTCGGCCCCTGGTCGTCCGAGGTCGTTCCCGCTGCACAGATTCATGCGCCAGGGCCCCCTGCAGATAATTCACTTTGATTTACTGCGCTATATCTAATAGCACCCGAGATATCACCCGATATATATTGGATTTTTCCCTGACCCTGACAGTCCGGTCCCATGAGACGGTGATTTTCTCGGCCCCTGGTGGTCCGAGGTCGATCCCGCTGCACACATTCATGCGCCAGGGCCTTCTAAAGACAATGCACTTTGATTTATTGCGCTATCTATTATGGCACCCGAGATATCACCAGATATATATTGGATTTTCCCCTGACCCTGAGTGTCCGACCCCATGAGACGGTGGTTTTGTCGGCCCCTGGTGGTCCGAGGTCGTTCCCGCAGGACAGATTCATGCGCCAGTGCCTCCTACAGACAATGCACTTTGATTTATTGCGCTATCTCTAATAGCACCCGAGATATCACCAGATATATGCTGTATTTTTACAAGACCTTGGGTGACGGATACCGAAAATCTGTAATTTTCTCGGCCTTTGGTGGTCCGAGGTAGCTCCTGCTGCACAGATTCATGCGCCAGGGCCTCCTACAGACAATGCACTTTCTTTTATTGCGCTATCTCTAATAGCACCCGAGATATCACCAGATATATATTGGATTTTTCCCTGACCCTGAGTGTCCGGCCCCATGAGACGGTAGTTTTCTCGGCCCCTGGTGGTCCGAGGTCGGTCCCGCTGCACAGATTCATGGGCTAGGGCCTCCTGCAGACAATGCACTTTGATTTATTACGCTATCTCTAATAGCACCCGAGATATCACCAGATATATATTGGATTTTTCCCTGACCCTGATTGTCCGACCCCATGTTTCGGTGGTTTTCTCGGCCCCTGGTGGTCCGAGGTCGATCCCGCTGCACTGATTCAAGCGCCAGGGCCTCCTACAGACAATGCACTTTGATTTATTGCGCTATCTGTAATAGCACCCGAGATATCACCAGATATATATTGGATTTTCCGCTGACCCTGAGTGTCCGGCCCCATGAGACGGTGATTTTCTCGGCCCCTGGTGGTCCGAGGTCGTTCCCGCTGCACAGATTCATGCGCCAGGGCCTCCTGCAGACAATGCACTTTGATTTATTTCGCTATCTCTAATAGCACCCGAGATATCACCAGATATATATTGGATTTTTCCCTGACCCTGACAGTCCGGCCCCAGGAGACGGTGATTTTCTCGGCCCCTGGTGGTCCGAGGTCGTTCCCGCTGCACAGATTCATGCGCCAGGGCCTCCTGCAGACAATGCACTTAGATTTATTGCGCTATCTCTAAGAGCACCCGAGATATCACCAGATATATATTGGATTTTTTCCTGCCCCTGACAGTCCGGCCCCATGAGACGGAGATTTTCTCGGCCCCTGGTGGTCCGAGGTCGCTCCCGCTGCACCGATTCGTGCGCTAGGGCCTCCTGCAGACAATGAAATTTGATTTATTGCGCTATCTGTATTAGCACCCGAGATATCACCAGATATATATTGGATTTTCCCCTGACCCTGACAGTCCGGCCCCATGAGACGGTGATTTTCTCGGCCCCTGGTGGTCCGAGGTCGTTTCCGCTGCACAGATTCATGCGCCAGGGCCTCCTACAAACTATGCACTTTGATTTATTGCGCTATCTCTAATAGCACCCGAGATATCACCAGATATATATTGGATTTTTCCCTGACCCTGACAGTCCGACCCCATGAGATGGTGGTTTTCTCGGCCCCTGGTGGTCCAAGGTCGTTCCCGCTGCACAGATTCATGAGCCAGGGCCTCCTGCAGACAATGCACTTTGATTTATTTCGCTATTTCTAATAGCACCCGAGATATCACAAGATATATATTGGATTTTTCCCTGACCCTGAGAGTCCGGCCCCATGAGACGGTGGTTTTCTCGGCCCCTGGTGGTCCGAGGACGTTCCCGCTGCACAGATTCATGCGCCAGGGCTTCCTGCAGACAATGCACTTTGATTTATGGCGCTATCTCTAATAGCACCCGAGATATCAACACATATATGCTGGATTTGTATATGACCTTGGGTGACGGATACCGAAGATCTGTAATTTTCTCGGCCCCTGGTGGTCCGAGGTCTTTCCTGCTGCTCAGATTCATGCGCAAGGGCCTCCTACGGACAACGCACTTTGATTTATCGCGCTATCTCTAATACCACCCGAGATATCACCAGATATATGCTGGATTTTTACATGGCCTTAGGCGACGGATACCGAAAATCTGTAATTTTCTCGGCCCCTGGTAGTCCGAGGTCGATCCCACTGCACAGATTCATGCGCCAGGGCTCCTGCAGACAATGCACTCTGATTTATTGCGCTATCTGTAATACCACCCGAGATATCATCAGATACATCCTGGATTTTTACATGACCTTGGGTGTCCGGCCCCATGTGTCGGTGGTTTTCTCGGCCCCTGGTGGTCCGAGGTCTTTCCTGCTGCACAGATTCATGCGCCAGGGCCTCCTGCAGGCAATTCACTTTGGTTTATTGCGCTATCTCTAATAGCACCCGAGATATCACCAGATATATATTGGATTTTTCCCTGACCCTGACAGTCCGGCCCCATGTGTCGGTGATTTTCTCGGTCCCTGGTGGTCCGAGGTCGATCCCGCTGCACAGATTCATGCGCCGGGGCTTCCTGCAGACAATGCACTTTGGTTTATCGCGCTATCTGTAATAGCATCCGAGATATCATCAGATACATCCTGGATATTTACATGACCTTTAGTATCCGGCCCCATGAGTCGGTGGTTTCCTCGGCCCCTGGTGGTCCGAAGTGGTTCCTGCTGCCCAGATTCATGCGCCAGGGCCTCCTACAGACAATGTACTTTGATTTATTGCGCTATCTCTAATAGCACCCGAGATATCATCAGATACACCCTGGATTTTTTTATGACCTTGGGTGACGGATACCGAAAATCTGTAATTTTCTCGGACCCTGGTGGTCCGGGGTAGTTCCCGCTGCACAGATTCATGCGCAAGGGCCTCCTACAGACAATGCACTTTTATTTATCGCGCTATCTCTAATAGCACCCGAGATATCACCAGATATATATTGGATATTACACTGACCCTGACAGTCCGGCCCCATGAGTCGGTGGTTTTCTCGGCCCCTGTTGGTCCGAAGTCGTTCCTGCTGCCCAGATTCATGCGCCAGGGCCTCCTACAGACAATGCACTTTGATTTATTGCGCTATCTCTAATAGCACCCGAGATATGACCAGATATATGCTGGATTTTTCCCTGATCTTAGGTGACGGATATCGAAAATCTTTAATTTTCTCGGCCCCTGGTGGTCCGAGGTCGATCCCGCTGCACTGATTCAAGCGCCAGGGCCTCCTACAGACAATGCCCTTTGATTTATCGCGCCATCTGTAATACCACCCGAGATATCTCCAGATATATGCTGGATTTTTTCCTGACCCTGAGTGTCCGGCCCCATGTGTCGGTTGTTTTCACGGACCCTGGTGGTCCGAGGTCGATCCCGGTGCACAGATTCATGCGCCAGGGCCTCCCGCAGACAGTGCATTTTGATTTATCGCGCTATCTCTAATAGCACCCGAGATATCACCAGATATATATTGGATCTTTCCCTGACCTTGAAAGTCCGGTCCAATGTGTCGGAGGTTTTCTCGGCCCCTGGTGGTCCGAGGTCTTTCCTGCTGCACAGATGCATGCGCCAGGGCCTACTGCAGACAATGCACTTTGATTTATTGCGCTATCTCTAATAGCACCCGAGATATCACCAGATATATGCTGGATTTGTACATGACCTTGGGTGACGGATACCGAAGATCTGTAATTTTCTCGGCCCCTGGTGGTCCGAGGTCGTTCCCGCTGCACAGATTCATGCGCAAGGGCCTCCTACAGACAATGCACTTTTATTTATCGCGCTATCTCTAATAGCACCCGAGATATCACCAGATATATATTGGATCTTTCCCTGACCTTGAAAGTCCGGTCCCATGTGTCGGAGGCTTTCTCGGCCCCTGGTGGTCCGAGGTCGATCCTGCTGCACAGATTCATGCGGCAGGGCCTCCTGCAGATAATTCACTTTGGTTTATCGCGCTATCTCTAATACCACCCGAGATATTACCAGATATATATTGGATTTTACCCTGACCTTTAGTATCCGGCCCCATCAGTCGGTGGTTTTCTCGGCTCCTGGTGGTCCGAGGTCGTTCCTGCTGCCCAGACTCATGCGCCAGGGCCACCTACAGACAAGGCACTTTGGTTTATTGCGCTATCTCTAATAGCACCCGAGATGTAACCAAATATATGCTGGATTTTTACATGACCTTGGGTGACGAATACCGAAAATCTGTAATATTCTCGGAGCCTGGTGGCCCGAGGTCGTTTCTGCTGCCCCGATTTGTGGGCCAGGGCTTCCTATAGGCTACTCTCTTTGTTTTATCGCCCTAGCCCTTATAGCTCCCGAGATATCACCACATATATATTGGATTCTTCCCTGACCCTGAGTGACCGGCCCCATGTGTTCGTGGTTTTCTCGGCAGCTGGTGGTCTGAGGTCGTTCCTGCTGCACACATTCATGCGCCAGGTCCTCCAACAGAAAATGCAGCTTGATTTATCTTACTATTTCCTATAACTCCCGAGATATCAGCACATACATGCTCGATTTTTGACAAAACCTGAGTGTGCCGTACCGTGTAACTCAGATTTTCTCTGCCGCTGATGCTCCGAGATCTTGCCTGCATAACTCACTTATGCGCCAGGGCTTTCTTACTATATAAAATTATATAAAACTATACAAAAGTAATACAAATATACAAAACTAATAGGACTAAATAAAACTGTGTAAAACTATATCAAACTATATAAGAATATATAAAACTATATAAAACTATATAAAACTATATAAAACTATATAAAACTATATAAAACTATAAAACTATATAAAACTATATAAAACTATATAGAACTATATAAAGCAATATAAAACTACATAAGACTATATAAAACTATACAAAACTATATAAAACTGTAGAAAACTATACAAAACTATATAAAACTACATAAAACTATATAAAACTAAATAAAATTATATAAAACTATATGAAACTATGTAAAACTATATAAGACTAAATAAAACTATATAAAACTATACAAAACTATATTGAACTATATAAAACTATATAAAACTATATAAAACTAATAAAACTATATGAAACTATATAGAACTATATAAAACTATATGAAACTAATAAAACAATACAAAAGATTGTAAAACGATATGAAACTATATAAAACTATATGAAACTATATAAAACTACATAAAACTATATAAAACTATATAAAAGTATGTAAAACTATATAAAACTATATAAAACTATATAAGACTATATGAAACTATATGAAACTATTTAGAACTATATAAAACTATATGAAACTATATAAAACTATATGAAACTATATAAAACTACATAAAACTATATAAAACTATATAAAACTATATAAAACAATATAAAACCATATAAAAGTATATATGAAACTATATAAAACTATATAAAACTATACAAAACTGTATAAAACTATATAAAACTATTTAAATCTATACAAAACTATATAAAACTATATAAAACTAATAAAACAATATGAAATTATCGAGAACTATACCAAACTACATAAAACCAATAAAACTGTATAAAACTATATAATACTATATGAAACTACATAAAACTATGTAAAACGAATAAAACTATATAAAACTATATGAATCTATATAAAACTAGAAAAACTACATAAAACTATACAAAACTATATAAAACTAAGAAAACTATATAAAACTATATAAAACTAACAAAACTATATAAAACTATGTAAAACTATATAAAACTATATAAAACTATATAAAACTATATAAAACTATATAAAACTATATAAAACTATATAAATCTATATAAAACTATATAAAACGATTTAAAACTAATAAAACTATATAATACTATATAACACTATATAAAACGATTTAAAACTAATAAAACTATATAATACTATATAACACTATATAAATCTATAAATAACTATAAAAAACTAACAAAACTGTATAAAACTATATAAAACTATATAAAACATTTAAAACTATATAAAACTATATAAAACTAACAAAACTATATAAAAATATATAAAACTAACAAAACTATATAAAACTTTATAAAACTCTATAAAACTATATAAAACTATATAAAACTATATAAAACTATATAAAACTATATAAAACTATATAAAACTATATAAAACTATATAAAACTATATAAAACTATATAAAACTAACAAAACTATATAAAACAATATAAAACAAATAAAACTATATAAAACTATATGAAACTCTATAAAACTATATAGAACTATATAAAACTATGTAAAACTATATAAAAATGCTTAAATCTATATAAAACTAGAAAAACTACATAAAACTATACAAAACTATATAAAACTAAGAAAACTATATAAAACTATTTAAAACTAACAAAACTATATAAAACTATGTAAAACTATATAAAACTATATAAAACTATATAAAACTATATAAAACTATATAAAACTATATAAAACTATATAAAACTATATAAAACTATATAAAACTATATAAAACTATATAAAACTATATAAAACTATATTAAACTATATAAAACTATATAAATCTATATAAAACTATATAAAACGATTTAAAACTAATAAAACTACATAAAACTATATAACACTATATAAAACTATATAAAACAATATAATACTATATAAAACTATATAAAACTATATAAAACTATATAAAACTATATAAAACTATATAAAACTATATAAAACTATATAAATCTATATAAAAGTATATAAAACTAAGAAAACTATACAAAACTAAATAAAACTATATAAAACTATATAAAACTATATAAAAGAATATAAAACTATTAAAACTATATAAAACTATATATAACTATATAAAACAATATAAAACTACATCAAACTGTATAAAACTATATAAAATTAAGGAAACTATACAAAACTATATAAAACTCTATAAAACTAAGAAAAATTTATAGAACTATATAAAACTAATAAAACTATATAAAACTATATAAAACTCTATAAAACTATATAAAACTATATAAAACTATATAAAACTAACAAAACTATATAAAACTATATAGAACAAATAAAACTATATAAAACTATATAAAACTATATGAAACTCTATAAAACTATATAGAACTACATAAAACTATGTAGAACTATATAAAACAATATAAAACTATCAAAACTATATTAAACTATATATAAATATATAAAACTATATAAAACTAAGAAAACTATATAAAACTATTTAAAACTAACAAAACTATATAAAACTATATAAAACTATATAAAACTATATAAAACTATATAAAACTATATTAAACTATATAAAACTATATAAATCTATATAAAACTATATAAAACGATTTAAAACTAATAAAACTATATAATACTATATAACACTATATATAACGATTTAAAACTAATAAAACTATATAATACTATATAACACTATATAAAACTATAAATAACTATAAAAAACTAACAAAACTGTATAAAACTATATAAAACTATATAAAACATATAAAACTATATATAACTATATAAGACTCTATAAAACTATATAAAACTAATAAAACTATATAAAACTATTTAAAACTAATAAAACTGTATCAAACGATTTAATACTAATAAAACTACATAAAACTATATAACACTATATAAAACTATATAAAACTATATAAAACTATATAAAACTATATAAAACTATATAAAACTATATAAAACTATATAAATCTATATAAAACTATATAAAACGAATTGAAACTAATAAAACTATATAATACTATATACCAATATTTAAACCTATAAAAAAATATAAAAAACTAACAAACCTATATAATACTATATAAAACTATATAAAACTATATAAAACTATATAAAAATATATGAAACTAACAAAACTATATAAAACTTTATAAAACTCTACAAAACGATATAAAACTATATAAAACTATATAAAGCTCTATAAAACTATATAAAACTATATAAAACTATATAAAACTATATAAAACTATATAAAACCATATAAAACAATATTAAACTATCAAAACTATATAAAACTATATATAAATATATAAAACTGTATAAAACTAAGAAAACTATATAAAAGTATATAAAACTATATAAAAATAAATAAAACTAACAATACTATATAAAACTATATAAAACAATATAAAACAATATAAAACTATCAAAACTATATAAAACTATATAAAACAATATAAAGCTCTATAAAACTATATAAAACTACATAAATCTATATAAAACTATATAAAACTATATTACACTTACAAAACAATATAAAGCTCTATAAAACTATATAAAACCACATAAATCTATATAAAACTATATAAAACTATATAAAACTAACAAAACTATATAAAACTATATAAAACTATATAAAACTATATAAAACTAATAAAACTATATAAAACTATATGAAACTCTGTAAAACTATATAGAACTATATAAAACAATATAAAACAATCAAAACTATATAAAACTATATATAAATATATAAAACTAGTAAAAGTATATAAAACTATATATAACTATATAAAACTATATAAAACTAAGAAAACTATATAAAACTATATAAAACTTTATAAAACTCTATAAAACTATATAAAACTATATAAAACTATATAAAGCTCTATAAAACTATATAAAACTACATAAATCTATATAAAACTAATAAAACTATATAAAACTAATAAAACTAATAAAACTATATAAATCTATATAAAATTATATAAAACGATTTAAAACTAATAAAACTATATAACACTATATAAAACTATATAAACCTATATAAAACTATATAAAAATATATAAAAACCAACAAAACTATATAAAACCTTATAAAACTCTATAAAAGTATATAAAACTATATAAAATTATATAAAGATCTATAAAACTATATAAAACTATATAAAACTATAAAAACATAACAAAACTATATAAACCTATGTAAAACTCTATAGAACTATATATAACTATATAAAAGTATATAAAACTATATAAAACTATATAAAACTCTATAAAACTACAAAAACTATATAAAACTATATAAAACTATATAAAACTATATAGAACTATATAAAAATATATAAAACTAACAAAACTATATAAAACTTTATAAATCTCTATAAAACTATATAAAACTATATAAAACTATATAAAGCTCTATAAAACTATATAAAACTACATAAATCTATATAAAACTAATAAAACTATATAAAACTAATAAAACTAATAAAACAATATAAATCTATATAAAATTATATAAAACGATTTAAAACTAATAAAACTATATAAAGCTATATGACACTATATAAAACTATATAAAACTATATAAAACTATATAAAACTATATAAAACTATATAAAACTATATAAAACATATAAAACTATATAAAACTATATAAAACTATATAAAACTATATAAAACTATATAAACCTATATAAAACTATATAAAAATATATAAAACTAACAAAACTATATAAAACTTTATAAAACTATATAAAACTATATAAAACTATCAAAATTATATAAAACTATATATAAATATATAAAACTATATAAAACTAAGAAAACTATTTAAAACTATATAAAACTCTATAAAACTATATAAAGCTATATAAAACTATATAAAACTATATAAAACTATATATAACTATATAAAACTATATGAAACTATATAAAACTAAGAAAACTATATAAAACTATATAAAACTATATAAAACTATATAAAAAAATATAAAACTATTAAAACTATATATAACTATATAAAAGTATATAAAACTATATAAAACAATATAAAACTATATAAAACTATATAAAACTATATAAAACTATATAAAACTATATAAACCTATATAAAACTATATAAAAATATATAAAACTAACAAAACTATATAAAACTTAGAAAACTATACAAAACTATATAAAGCTCTATAAAACAACATAAAACTATTTAAAAATGTAGAACCCTATAAAACTATATAAAACTATATCAAACTATGAAAACATAACAAAACTATATAAACCTATGTAAAACTCTATAGAAATATATAAAACTATATAAAACTATATAAAACTATATAAAACTCTATAAAACTACATAAAACTATATAAAACTATATAAAACTATTTAAAACTATATAAAACTATATAAAAATATATAAAACTAACAAAACTATATAAAACTATATAAAACTTTGTAAAACTCCATGAAACTATATAAAACTATATAAAACTAAGAAAACTATACAAAACTATATAAAACTCTATAAAACTATATAAAAATGTTTACAACTATATAAAACTATATAAAACTATATAAAACTATATAAAACTCTATAAAACTATATAAAACTAACAAAACTATATAAAACTATATAAAACTGATAAAACTATATAAAACTATATGAAACTCTATAAAACTATATAGAACTATATAAAACTATGTAAAGAATATAAAATTATATAGAACTATATAAAACTATGTAAAGAATATAAAACTATATAAAACTACATAAAACTATATAAAACTATATAAAACTAAGAAAACTATACAAAACTACATAAAACTCTATAAAACTATATAAAAATGTTTAAAACTATATAAAACTATATAAAACTATATAAAACTATATAAAACAATATAAAACTATCAAAATTATATAAAACTATATATAAATATATAAAACTATATCAAACTAAGAAAACTATTTAAAACTATATAAAACTCTATAAAACTATATAAAACTATACAAAACTATGTAAAACTATATAAAACTTTATGAAACTATATAAAACTAAGAAAACTATATAAAACTATATAAAACCTTATAAAAGTAATAAAACTATATAAAACTATTTAAAACTTAGAAAACTATATAAAACTATATAGAACTATATAAAACTATATAAAACTATATAAAACTATATAAAACTCTATAAAACTATATAAAAATGTTTAAAACTATATAAAACTATATAAAACTACATATATCTATATAAAACTATATAAAACTGTATAAAACTATATAAAACTAAGAAAACAATATAAAACTATATAAAACTATATAAAACTATATAAAGCTATATAAAACTATATAAAACAATATAAAACTATCACAACTATATAAAACTATATATAAATATATAAAACTATATGAAACTAAGAAAACTATATAAAAGTATATAAAACTATATAAAAATAAATAAAACTAACAAAACTATATAAAACTATATAACACTATATAAAACTATATAAAACTATATAAAACTATATAAAACTATATAAATCTATATAAAACTATATAAAACTATATAAAACTATATAAAACCATATAAATCTATATAAAACTATATAAAACGATTTAAAACTAATAAAACTATATAATACTATATAACACTATATAAAACTATAAAAAACTATAAAAAACTAACAAAACTATATAAAACTATATAAAACTATATAAAACTATATAAAACTATATAAAACTATATAAAACTCTATAAAACTATATAAAACTAACAAAACTATATAAAACTATATAAAACTGATAAAACTATATAAAACTATATGAAACTCTATAAAACTATATAGAACTATATAAAACTATGTAAAGAATATAAAACTATATAGAACTATATAAAACTATGTAAAGAATATAAAACTATATAAAACTACATAAAAGTATATAAAACTATATAAAACTAAGAAAACTATACAAAACTACATAAAACTCTATAAAACTATATAAAAATGTTTAAAACTATATAAAACTATATAAAACTATATAAAACTATATAAAACAATATAAAACTATCAAAATTATATAAAACTATATATAAATATATAAAACTATATCAAACTAAGAAAACTATTTAAAACTATATAAAACTCTATAAAACTATATAAAACTATACAAAACTATGTAAAACTATATAAAACTTTATGAAACTATATAAAACTAAGAAAACTATATAAAACTATATAAAACCTTATAAAAGTAATAAAACTATATAAAACTATTTAAAACTTAGAAAACTATATAAAACTATATAGAACTATATAAAACTATATAAAACTATATAAAACTATATAAAACTCTATAAAACTATATAAAAATGTTTAAAACTATATAAAACTATATAAAACTACATATATCTATATAAAACTATATAAAACTATATAAAACTATATAAAACTAAGAAAACAATATAAAACTATATAAAACTATATAAAACTATATAAAGCTATATAAAACTATATAAAACAATATAAAACTATATATAAATATATAAAACTATATAAAACTAAGAAAACTATATAAAAGTATATAAAACTATATAAAAATAAATAAAACTAACAAAACTATATAAAACTATATAACACTATATAAAACTATATAAAACTATATAAAACTATATAAAACTATATAAATCTATATAAAACTATATAAAACTATATAAAACTATATAAAACCATATAAATCTATATAAAACTAT